>NW_010539852.1:46204-47760 GCF_000687285.1 Phaethon lepturus
AAGCAAGAAAAAAATTGACAAGCAATTTATACAAGCATATCATGTTTTACTCACCAAAAATCTCCTGTAATATTCCAGTGGTTCCACTGTTCTAAAACAAATAGAAAGAGAAGTTCACATGCAGCTCCCAAGTAGGTAAGAGATAGCAAAAAAGATAAGCAAGCACTAGCCTACAACAACAAAAAATTTGAGCATCAAGATGACTGGCAAAGCTGCTTAGCAATATGGTTACAGAAAGATGAAGAAACTAAACTGATCCAAGAAAAAGATGTGTTCCTACATTCACTTCCAAAATGCTTCTTGCTTACAAGGAACCTGCCTGCACATACACTTAACACAAACTACTAGCCTTCACCTCAATAATCTTGTCTATTACTTTTAATTCAAAAGGAGTGTTTATTGAGACAAGGGTTTAGAATATTTTTGAAGAAATGCAGAAAGGGTAATTTTATTACAGTGTCTGAATTATTAGTTAGTTCAAGGACTGCATTCAGATGTACAACATGGTTTAAAATAGTTTTACAGTCTTGAAATGCTAGTTTTTCTTCAAATCTTTAAGAAAATATAAGATTAAGAAACATGCTTCAGGCAGTGCTTCCATTGAGAAATAATTAATGCTTATTATTAATTATATACTACTAACAGGGTTTGTGTATTAGTATTTTAAGCACAGAATATTAAAGTAAAAAATACTCATAAAAGTGTCACTACTATTTGAAAAAAAGCCTTCTCAGTTTTGTTAAAATAAGCACCTCGGCAGGAGGGGGAAAGGATAATTGGAAAAGGCAAGTTTTCCAAAGCACGAATTAAGCCCTGTTGTTTCCCCAAATGTTGGTCCTATATTACTGTTTTTTAACCCCTATGCATGGCCTGTTCTCTTCCAATTCATGTAAGAGCACTTGCTAAACCTTGATTCACACATTTAAGCCGTAAATCTGGATGAAGCAAGGACACTGGAACAGGTTGCCCAGAGAAGCTGTGGATGCCCCATCATTGGAAGTGCTCAAGGTGCAGCTAAATGGGGCTTTGAGCCACCTAGTTCTGCCTGTACCTCTTCCCTTTGACAGAGAAGGCTGCCCTCCTCCACTTCTAACGCCCCAGGAACCATGGGACAGTCCAGGCTGGCGGGGCCTCTGGAGGGTGTTGTGTCCAACCCCTTACCCAAATCAGGTCCACACAGAGCTGATAGACCACTCAGGGCCTTGTCCAGGTGCACTGATTGTCCCCAAAGATGGAGATACCACAGACTCCCTGGTTGACCACCCTTCACCATGACTCCCTGCCCCAGTATCTACTCAGAATCATGTTTCAACCTGCATCTACAGTCTACCTCTTGCCTTCTTCACACCACATCCTATTAGGTAGCTCAAGGCATTACTGATCTCTGCGCTTAGCCATGCCTTTTTAAAGCTGAACAAATCCAGCTCGCTCAGCCCCTCCTAGGGCACCTCGGGGCTCCAGGCCCCTCAGCACCCTGGTAACTCCCCGCCGGTCGTGCCTTCACCTGCCCACACCCCTCCTGTACCGGCATGCCCCAAAGCGGAGCCGGCACCGCA
>NW_010539853.1:0-6654 GCF_000687285.1 Phaethon lepturus
CACCCTTGGTGTCCTGCCCTCCGCACGCTCGCCCGGCGATTTCTGAAACCCTTCCGTCGTTCCCTACAGCCGCCCTTTGCAGGGACGGCGCGCGCTCCACGGGCACCCTTGGGCGACGGCCGTACCGGTGCCGGGCCGCTCCGGATGCAGAGCCGAGCTTAGGAGCTGGTGCTCCGTCAGGAACACCTTGCTATTGCCATTTTGCTGCCGCAAGAGCGTGGCTGACCACGTATTAAGCCGTCTTAAGCCTGAATGACCCGGTGGGTTAAGCCTGGCTTGTCTTCTGGAAGGTTGTCTTGCGAGCCCGGCCGTGCCCCAAAACTAGTTTGCTGCCGGGAGTGTGCGTCCCGCCTCTGGCAAGAGCATCCTTTCTGCCACGCAGACCCCTTCTAGCTGCCTCCGAGGAAGTAGGTTAAAAAATTCTTCTCTTGAATTTGGACGTCCACACCGGAGGCGTTTCCTTGCAGCGGCGAGTTGGGCGCTTCCATCTGGTGTTTCAACGAACGACTTCTTCACCGCTTTAGTTATTGGGTTTTGAATGTTTACTTACTCTTGCGTTGCTTCCTATATCTCTGCCGGAATTATTATCCAGCTGATTCAAGCTCTTTCTGTAAACAGCTTTCTAAGCAGTTACTCATTTCCAGCGCCTGCCCTACCTCTGCCCCAGATAAACCGGTGCCGGCGACGCCGGTCTGACTCCTCTAAACACCTCACTGGCTTTTCAGTGTCTTTCTCCCGCATTTAAGTGCGTTTCATTCTCCAAGTAATGCGGTAAAGTAAGTTGTTGGGAGCTACTTTGCTTTCTCTTTTGGGACAGTTGACTTACAATATAGTAAAAGACGAATAATTGAGATTATTCCCCGCTGCGCGTCGCTTTGCACGAATGAAATTAGGTGTCTGTAACCAGGGTGGATGGTCTCATCCTGGATCCTAAAACCCTTTGCAAGAGATACGAAGTGTTGAGCGCTTCTACCAATGTTTCTCCAAGTTCTCCGCTGACGGCGCGATGGGACAGTATTCGTGTCGCTGCTCGTGCCCTGCAGTAACCTCCTTCCAGCCCCTTTTATTTTGGGCAACTTTTCTCCGTGCCAGCTAACTATGAGCTATAAACTGCTTTTATTTTAAAAACCTGGATTAATCACAGAGCTTAAATAAATGAGACGCTTGGCGAAGCCAGCATCCTTGGACAAGAGCAGACAAACCAACACCAGCTCCCTGCTTCCAGCTTGCTGGACATGTTTGGGGGGGGGGTAATTTTAATTTTTAATTTTTGAACAGAAAATTTAAATAACCCAGAAGGATTCCGGAGGCTCATCTCACCGATCATGTCTCCGGTTTGTCACGGGAACGCCAGCAGCATCCGTACAGAGCTGAAGACAGAGGGTTCATTATCCCTCTGCGTACGGTGGATGCATGATTTTGGGATGCCCAGGGACGCTCAGCAGCCTCTCGGAAAACTACACCCGGTATCTTAGGAATTTGGTGCGCCGGGATGCGGGCTGGAGGTCGGCGGAGATCGGTGCCCTTTGGTCGTCGTACTCCTGGGCACCAGCTGTGCTGGGTTTCTCTTGGCTCGGTGCTTTAGGTCCCCGGGGAGGAGAAAGCAAATGGCTGAGCAGAGGTGGGAGGAAGAAATGGTCCTTTTTCTGCTGCAGTCGGCAGGAGGGACCTCGCGGCGCTGCAAAAACGATCCCGATCGTTCGAGCGAAAAAAACAAACAAACAAACAAAACACCCTCAAAAAAACAACACCACAAAAAAAAAAACAAACCCCGCGCAACTTTTGGAAAGACGCAATAAGTGACTCGAGAATAAAAACCAGCTGTGCAGAGAAGACTGTCCAGGGAAGGAAAATCAGGACCTTCCGCTGGGGTAGAGGAAGCTGCTCACCCGCCTCAGACCCCAAAGCCCCTCTTTTTGGATGGTTTGAGTGCTGGTACTGGTGGGGAGCACCCATCTCCTGACCCTGGGTGATCGTAGGGGTGAGGGAGGGGATGGGACCCCCTCTTCAGGGCTCCAGCCGCTGCCCGGAGCCCGTACAAGAGCAAAGGGGGTTTGCTCAGCAGGAGGAGGTAAAACACGCGCCGTTCGGGAGCAGCGCTTGGTCCTGGGCCGGGAAGCTCAAGCAAGCAGCTGAGCCAGGTTTACAGACACAATAAAACCACTGGAAAAACTCCAGAACCGGTGCAAAGTCGTCGTCTTCTGGATTGGGATATATATTCATAGGCTGGGGAGAAAGTCATTGCTTGAAAACGCAAACTCGCTTTTTGGGATGGGAATAACGACGCTGATTATTGTTAGTGCTAATAAATGCTTGTATTTTACAGATGCTCCGTAAATGTTAACGCTAATAAAAGAGCACGTGCTGCTTTTGTTAGACGGCTGTTGGTGCGCGCTAGGCTGGTTGTGTTGAGACCTTGGCCGAAGAAGGAAGCTGCGAAGGCGGAGGGCGATGCCGGTGACGCCAAGGGCGATGCTGGTGATGCCAAGGGCGATGCCGGTGACACCCAGCTTTCCTGCCGGGCTTGCTTTCTTCGCTGCACTAAGAAAGTCTCAGGGTAAAAAGCAAGCTGATCAGCCAGACCTCTTTGTGCAAGCACTAGACTTTGAAAGGAGAACTGAAAGACGAAAATAATCAGAGCTTTAACCTCCGGAGGCAGCGCGCTGCGCCGCCGCCGTTTCGCTTCTCCTTTGCAAATGCTTGCAAGGGTGACAAAAATCAGAAAGAATATACGGGGGGGGTCACGCGGAGTGCGTTACGTGTCCGCCTGTCCCGGCACCCACCTCCAGCTGGCTCGGTCTCCTTGGTTTTTTAGACCTTGCGTCCACGTCTCGCTTTACAGGCGTCTTATCAGGGATTATCTCCGCTGGGTTTTACGGCACATGGGATTTTTAGGATGTGTTTTCATAAACCAGTGATGTTTTGTTTCCGCCCGCAACAGGCGATCAGGATCATTCGGGCTGTCCTGGAGAAGTACGGGACCTACGAGAGCTTCGAAGTCGCCACGGGCGGGAGGCTGCTGAGCAAGTGCCAGATCTGGTCCGTGATCCGAAAGTACATGCAGAAGGAAGGCTGCGTGGGAGAGGTAATCTGCGTCCCTGCTTTCTCGCTTGTAAAATCCAGCTGCAAAATATTTATTTTCTGGTAACGAGGGCTCGGATTGAGACGTGTTTTGGGTACAAAGGAAGAAACTTTTCTACTCTGAGCCGTGGTGTTTTTTCATCTCCGGCTTGGCTGCGTTTGCCGTACCCCGGCGTTAGGACGCGAGCGCTGGTTCCCCACCAGTTATATTCGATTTTTTTTTTTTCCAGTGTGTATCTCTCTTTTAAGCTTAAGAGAAAGGAGCCTGGCCGCGTGGAGCCTTTTGCTGCGTGCATGAGGCATCAATTACAGTCGGGAAGAGTCATCTCCTGCTGTCAGCGGTGGTATGGCAGACATCTCCCACAGCTGCCTTCGCTCGCATGTCCGCTTGCAAAGCCGGGGGAGGAGATTTCCTGCGGGATGCGCTGGGTTACGGCGCTTTAAAACCCCAAGCTCAGGTTTTAAGGGTGGGAGATAGAGATACGACGGTAGCCGTGCGGGATGGAGCCGGGGGGCGGACATTCGGCATCTCTTCATCTGGTTTTTTCCGTACCCCCAGCAGCACCCAGCATGGCATGTCCTGTGGCTTCAGTTAAGGGGCTTCTTTTGGGTTGGGTTTTTTTTCCCCCCTTCCTGCCAGCAAGGTGTGGGCAAAACACTTCCACCAACCTGGGTTCAAGCAGTGAGAAGGATTTCTGGACCTGGTTTTGACTTTTTTGGCTCCCGGGGGTGCAAAAAAAGCCGGCCGCTGGCCGCAGGAGCGAGCGGTTCCCCGAGGTCCCACACACCCCAAAACCCCCTGGTTTGCCCTGATCCCTCCCGGGAGTGTCCCTGGGATTTGGCACCTCGGCCCTCTTAAGACTTTGCTTAGGATGGAAAGGATCTCTGCAAATCTCTTCCTGTAATTCAGCTGCCTTTCAGTACCAGTCCCAATACCCAGCCCAGCAGCTGGCCAGTCTTACTCACAGACCTACACTTGCTAGTTGTGGTCTACCTCTTGATTTTATTGATTAAATTCAGCTATTTTGCTCTTCTCTGTTACTCTAAGCCCGAATTGAGCTCTGGCTGGGCAGAAAAAGACATCTTTTTCCTTACATACCGGTGTGCAACTGGCTTCCTTCCAGCCCCGTGTGATTTTCCCTTTACTCAAGGGAACGTGGAGTTCAGTAATTACGTTTGCGCGTCGGCGTGCGAGATACGTGGCTCTTTTACCCAAAACTTTTGATAAGTGCTTTTATAAACCCTTAAAGCATTGGTTTGTTCATTCCCACCCGTTAACAAATTTTGCCGAATTTCTCTGGGGCAGGGAAGAGGGAAGGGTTTCATCTGCTCTTGATATAGCGATGTTGGCAAACTTTGCTCCCCATACAGAACAAAAACTTGCCGAAACTTCTGCGTTGCCGAGAATGTAACACCCAGTTGGGGAGCTGGGCGGTTTCAGATGCGTATCTCCCTCCCTGCGCCTGCAGCTGTGATTCCTGACGTTCACCGTCCGCTCTGCCGTGCCGTTTGCTTCGCGGTTACATATTAATCGTGATGGCTTTCTTAAAAACAAAAAAGAAAAAGAAGAAACTCCGGTGTGGGGGGTTGCGTTAGCTGAGGGACCGACCCGCCGATGCGTCAGCTGCCTGTGCTGCCTGCAGGCAGTCCTGGCAGGCAGCGCGGGCCAGGCTGGTGGCAGTCGCTGCAGGCAGCTGCCTTTTGTCCCCAGCGCCGACCGGCAAAGGCAGGATCCCACTTTCCGGCACCGCGGGCAGCACGCTAGTGGGTGAGTATTTGAGCTATAATTAACTTTGCATCTTCAAGAGCTGCTTTGCTGGGGTCTGAGCTGCAGATCCTGAAGCTCTTCTGCTTTTCTTCTGGCTCAGGGCTGAGGGTGACGCTGCCGGAGCTCACAGGTCTCCATACAGATTTCGGCGAGCTCCCAGCTTGCAGCAGAGAAACCCCTCTGGCCCCGTTGGTAAGTGCTGCGTGGTAATCCCTGGGGTTGTGAAATGTTGTTAGACTAAATAGCGCTAGCTAGCATCTCCTGGGATCCCATCCGTGGTGCCTCTCCACCCTGGAGATGCTCAGTGCCGGCGCCTTCTTGGCGTGCGAGGTCCTGAGCAGATGGACGGGCTGCTGGCCGTGCCAGGGAGCTGGGGAGAGGCAGGAGCCCGTGCCCCGGTGCCGCAGGAGCCGTCAGCAGTCTTCCCTCCTGGGGATGCCCTCTTCCTCCACCGTCGCATCCACAGAAGCGGAGCAGAAGCTTCGTGGACCGCAAGGATGCGCTGGGGCTCCCGCGCTCTCACAACCTGGAGAGCTGGTGTTGCTGCTCCGGGAACGGGCTGCAACTTCAGCCGAAAGTCCTCCGTTCTAACGGCATCTGCAAAGCTGGAGGCTCCCAAAATAAGGCAAGTGGTGCCGCTGAGCGGGCGGATGGGCTGCTGCAGCCGGAGCAGGGCTGCGGGCAGCGTAACGGGAGCGTGCAAAGCTGCGGTCTCCGGCGATGCCGAGAGTCCCTTCCCATCGCTGCCGGCCGGCTGGCTCGGCACAAGGCGGTTCTTGGCCCCTCCGTTTAATACGACAAAACAAGGCTCTATTATCCCACGTTATCAAATAAGGGGAAAAAACCAAAATAACCCAAGCCAATGCCTCTAGAAAGGCATCAGACTGACATCTGAAGAGTGACATCGCGGGGTTTTGCCCATCGTCTTCTCACCGTGGTGGCCCCTGGATGCGTCCGTATCTTCGGCTCTCGCGGGCAGACTGTGACCTGCAGCTGTACCCGTCTCCAGGCAGTGTCTAATCCTGTTTCCCAGCCCATTCCAGTCCATTTCTGTCCTTCCTTCCCCTGCCCAGCTCTGTCCCAGGATTTCTCCATCCTTAGGACAGGGATGGGGAATTTCTGTCCGGGCTGTGGCAGCCCCGTGTCTTCCCAAGTCGGGGGATGTTTCTGCCTGCAAAACCGCTGCCGTTAATTTGCCTACCTGATCACGAACCCTTGCAAATATCCCACGGCGGGTTGCACCATTTGCTGATGCTTCTTTGTCCTGAATCTGCTGCCTGATCGCTTCGCTTGATGCCGTCGAGCTCTTGTACAGGGAAAAAAACAGTTTCTACTCCATATAATTGAGTCTTGCTGTTTCTGCGTTGTCTTTACCTTTTCTTCACCACGAGAGCGGGGGAAAAAATCAACAGTGTTCCCTCTGACTTGGATCCTTCCTCCAAAGGCTGTGGGATGTTCGTGCTTGGAGGTTTTTTTTCCTTCCCAAAAACACAGACCAGTTACTTCAGCTGCACCCTCCCCTCTGTGCTCAGCTTTCCATCGGCGTCCCAGCTTACTGCAAACTGAATTTTTCTGTGCCCTTGGGTCTTTCTCCAAACGCGGTATCCCAGAGAATGCTTCGGTCTTCATTTCAGCTCTTGCTGCCTTGCCTAAAAAGGGCTCGTGCCAGACCCGATTTCAGTGCTGAGCATCACATCCTCGAGGATGCCGAGTATCAAATC
The DNA here is from genome assembly GCF_000687285.1 of Phaethon lepturus. Taxonomy (NCBI): domain Eukaryota; kingdom Metazoa; phylum Chordata; class Aves; order Phaethontiformes; family Phaethontidae; genus Phaethon; species Phaethon lepturus. The sequence goes on from NW_010539853.1 coordinate 6,571, forward strand.
CCCAGCATCCTCGGCCACCTCTTATTTTCCAGCTGTTTGCTGCCTTTCTCTTTGCTCACCCTGTGCGTAGTGATACCAGATAGG
>NW_010539853.1:6698-9612 GCF_000687285.1 Phaethon lepturus
AAAGGAAAAAAATTGGGGTTTGGACGGTTCAGTCTGCCTCCTTTTCAGGCACGATGGTGAAGATTGAGGGACAGCACTTGCCTTTCCACCATTTGCCTTGGGCTCAGTTCGGTGCTCACATCGCTCGTGTGAGCAGATCGTTGATGCTTTAGCCATTTCAGGATGGGAATGCCAAGTCTGGTGACCATTGACTTGTCCTGTAGCATAAAGCCTCCCCAAAATAATATAAAAATTAGCTCTTTAAAGCCAGAGCACTCGCTTGCAAATGTTGCTTAATGCTTATTTAAAGTGTCCTCTGCTTTAGGGAAGCTCAGCCCTGGTAGGATGCTCAGGTGCCAGCCTGGGCAACAGTGGGGAAGATGCAGTGTAGGATGCAGGACAAGGGCTTCCCACTACAGCAAGAGGAAAAACCCATGGGCAGGTGATAGGTAGATTATTGGGGTTATAATGAAAGAGTTTTCTTCAGGGGTGGGAATTAAGGGGCCAGTGAAGATGGGAAGGGAGAGCTGGAGGTCACCGGCTTGGCAGAGATGAACTGCGTGGAGCAATTAATCCACGTAACACTCAGTATCGTTAAACTCCCGGGTTTACGCAATGTTTCACTTGCGCGGGGGCTCAGAGTGTTGTTTTCAGAGAAATTGCCTGAGAGAAACTTGGAACTGTTGGGGGGATGCCAAGCAAGCAGCAGGCTCCCAAAACCCACCGGCTGGGCTGACCCCACTGCAGCAGGTCCCGCTGCTACGGGGGACCTGGAGCTGCGGAATCCCTGTTGCCTGGGGATGGTGCCTGGAGGAATCCAGCCTAACGTGGCCAAGGATGAGCAACTGGAAAAATGGAGAAAAGCAGAGAGGAGGAGCTCGGAGAGAGTGGTGTTTTTTTTTTTTAATAGGCTGGGAGAAAGCAAGTGTAAGAATGAGAACGTTTATCCTAGGGAAGTTAGTTTTTCTGCATCTGGTATCTTAAATTCCGACCTCCTTGGGGTTTATTTTTTTCCCTGTATAGGGGCAGTGAAGCGTGACAAGACAGCAAGATGTGGACCCAGCCTTGTGGACCGCTCCCAGCGAGCTGAGCATCCTGTATCGTGGTAGCAGAGCTCCAGCTGACACAGCGCATCGTGTCTGGTGCTCCCAGTAAGAGCCGCAGGTCGAGCAGCAAAGACCTGGGGACCAGGGGCTGTCACAGGGTCTGGGCACCACTTCTGTGCTGCAGCGTCTTCGAGGGAGCAAAAAGTGCTGCGACGATGAAGTGTATTCCTCATCTTCTTTCTTTTGGTTTAAACTCTGTCCCCTGGCTCTCCCCTTCCCCTCCCACGTCCCAGGATTTCAGCTTCCGCTAGTCGCGTTTGGGATTGCTGTGCCGGATATCCAGGCTGTATTCCTGTCACACGGAGCTGACCTAAGAGATGGAAATTGGTTAAAATAGTACCAAAACCTGGCTCATTTGTACCTCCTTATTTCTGCCATGCCCTTCCCTGCTTGTCATAGCTCCAGACAGGGCTGTTAGCAGAAGCTGCTGCCAAAAGTCTTCTCCCTGCCAAGAGCCCCTCCATGGGAGCTCATGAGGATCTTGCTGGAAACTAACCTAGAGCATAAAACCAGTTTTAGTCCGGATCAGTTCCCTACCTCAGTTTGTCCCAGGTCACCGAGGTTGGATGTGGGAGGCAGCGAAACCGCGACCCGTATTTATTATGACTTGCCTAGCGGAGATGCACACGAGCCAGAAGCGAACTGGCAAGTCTTTCCTCGGAGTCGGAGGGATTCTCTTTCACGCCGGTATATTTTAATCCAGGTAAGCTGTTAAGTATTTTATGCTGTTTGTTTCCCCAGTGGTAGACTCTGCTCTGTTATGTTGCGCTTTTGGCTTTCGTGAGCAGCTTTGCACAATAATAAATCTGCGTTAAAGCAAACCCTTTCAGTCTCCTCTCTTTTTTTCTTTAAAGAAGAGAAAAGAATTGTCACGTAGTAACGTGTGTGCGCGTTTTCAGCCTGAAAAGTGTCACCTGTGAAATATTAGAACTTTTTTAGAATCAATATGGACGTGGCAGGAGGGTTTTGAGATTAAATTGGTGTGTGCCCCAAGGTCCTGAGCATTGCTGCGGCCAAACCTTGGATGCGAGAGCTCCTGGGGGTGCAGCGGAGCCACGTGTCTCCTCCAGTGATGCTGCGGCTTTGAGTCGCTGCAGGTCTTGAAGTTGGACGGTCGAAAATGCTGCTTGGCCGGCACGTTAACTCCTGTTAACATAGAGCCATTGGCTCCGGCACTTGCGATGGCCAGGTTTCCCAAAATAGATGGTGGTTGGTTTGTTTGGTTTTTTTTTCTATATAAAGATATTCACTAGTCCTGCGCACGCGTTGCCCATCCCTGCTGCGAATCGTGGCCGGCACGCGCGGTCCCTGCTGCGAGGGTGGGCTGGCGTGGCTCCATCCTCGCTGCTTGTGTCTTGGAGCCTCAAAAGGGAGAGTACGGAGGAGAGCCCATGAAAATGGAGCCAGAGCCTTGGTTCCCTTGTGGGATGTTTATCGTGGGGTTCTAGAGGTTGGACACATAATGGAGCGGGCACTGTTGGCTGTTTAGAGTGGGGTTGACTTAATGACCGAATTTACTGCGCCGTCCCATGCTAGGAGGGGATGCAGGCATGGGACCAGGCAGGCCATAAAACGTGTGGCCATAAAATCACGGGCAGCCCACGGGAACGAGCCGAGGGAGAGCGGGGAGATGCTGGAGCCAGAGGGATGCTGGAGCCAGGCTGCCCAGGAGCTGTCTGCTCTGCCCGGATGGTGCCCACTCAGGCTTGCTGGCTGTAAAAAGGTTAAAGAAGCTCTTTCATCCTCCCGTGGGATAACCCAATTCCTCTGGGCACCCCCTCAGCACCGGCAGTGCCCTCCCTGCCTGCTCCTGCTATCTGTGGCTTCTT
>NW_010539853.1:9710-10319 GCF_000687285.1 Phaethon lepturus
GTGCAGCAGCGCTTATTCTGACCTTTCACCGTCATCTCAGCCTCCGCTTAGCGCCAAGACCCGGCTGAGCGTCTCCTCCCGTGGCAGTGCTGACGGCGGTTGCCTCCTTCTTCTTCCGCAGGTGGTGGTGCAGCTCACTGACGACCTCCTGTCCCAGGCGGTGATGATGGTGGAGGAGCCCGGCAGCACTGGCTGGAGGGGATGCTGCGCCACGAGATAGGTCAGCGGTGGGGTGGCTGCGGGCGAGGGGCAGGAGGGATGCTGTGAGCATCCTCTGGCTGTTGCTGGGGTAATGGCCTGGGGGCTGCGGGGACCACGGGGCAAGGTGATACCCACCAGGTCCTGCAAAGGAGGTGTCCTAGAGGGACGCTCCTGGGCAGGTTTCGGAAGGGGCTGAGGCCACCTGGGTCCCCGTCTGTGTGCGGGGCGGGGGGTGTCAGGCACCCACGTGCCTGTGCCTGCCCCCAGCCCTGGGCTCCGGAGCAAGCAGATGTCCCATGGCAGCATCTCCAGCCAAGCCTGGGGCTGGCACCCGTGGGTGCTGGGTCTCAGCCCTAACCCCAAAGACTCTGGGTGTCAAGATTTTTGGTGGCTTTTCGGAGGCTGCGA
>NW_010539853.1:10537-11714 GCF_000687285.1 Phaethon lepturus
CGTGTGGCGGCCCGCCCTCCTCTCCTCCCCCATCGAGCGGGCCAGCCGCCTTTCCTTCTCCGCCCTTTTCCAGGACCTGGAGCAGTATGTCCAGGACGCCGGCGTCCGGTGGGAGTACTGCGTGCGGGCGAAGCGGGGCCAGACCGACACCTCGCAGCCAGGTACCACTCAGACAGTGATAAGTGTCGGGTTTTGGAAAGGATTTTTTTTTTTTTTTTTTTTTTTTTTTTGAAAAGCGGATTTTAAATTTGAAAGTTTAAAGTACTTTTCCTTAGCAAAAAAATCAACACCAACCCACAGCACCCTTCAAAATGGTGGCTCTGCCCCGCCTCATCCCTCCCCATCCCCGGCACTGCTTTCCTATGAGGTTACTCTTTATGGCAGTAATCTTTTACGTGCGGTCCTGGCACATCAGCTCTTGGGCCGGGTTGGGTGGGGATGGGGTTGGATGAGGCCATAAAGTGGCTGCAGTCTGATGGGAGTGTCTCGCCCAAGCTCCCGGCGCGGCAGCAGCCAAAGGAGAGGAAAAATGAGCATTTCTGGGGACGCGTTTAGATTCTTGCCGTGGTTTAACATTAAAAAATTCATTGCATCCCAGTGAGAGGTCTGGGGCTCCCGCTGTACCTGGCTGCCTCTGTGGTCCCCGGCGCTGCTTCCCAGTGCTCCTCCTTTGGGCCCCAGCAGTCCTGCCCATGGCACCAGCAATGCCTGAGCCCTGGCACACTCGTGTCACCCTGGTCCCGGGTGGTGAGGAGCCAGGCTCCTGCTCCTCGGCCTCTCCTGCTCTTCCAGGCTGCTTCAGTAAGGACCAGGTCTACCTGGACGGAATTCTCCGCATCCTGCGCCATCGGCAGACCATCGACTTCCCGCTGCTGGCTGCGCTTGGAAAGGTAACGGCCGGGAGGGCCAGCTGATCCCAGAGCCCCATCCCAAAGCTCACGGGGGTCCCACGGTCCCGTGTTTTCCCAAAAACAAGGGACAAGGGCTGGCAGCCCTTCAGCTCTTTGCATTTAGGATGCAAGGAGGGATGGGACAATCGATCTTCCTCCCTGGGAGACCCTTGGGTTGAGGCTTAACCCCGTGGGTTAAGCTCTGCTGGCTGCGCCGCTGGACCTCTGCCTTGGCCACACTGGTCCTGCAGTGACAGAAAATGTCCAAAACCCACAAATCCTTTCAA
>NW_010539853.1:11745-18506 GCF_000687285.1 Phaethon lepturus
TTGCAAATGCCCCCCCCCCGAGTGGCTCTGCCGGTGCCTCCCTGCAGGCAGGAGGGGTGTTTGGGCAGGGGATGGGTGACCTGGGTAGGCTGCGGGGGAGGCGGGAGGGTGCCCTGGGTGCTGACCCTGTCTCCCTGCTTCCCATCAGGTCTCCTACGAGGATGTAAATAGACTGAAGAAATTTGGGGTCCTGGAGAAAGCCCGCATCCCCCATTTCATGCAGGACCTGGAGCGGTACATGAAGCAGCTAGACCACATCGTCACCACCAATGGCCTGAACGAGGAGGAGCTGGAGCAGCTGCTGCCCGACTGAGGGGCCTCTCCCCCTCAAACCGGCACCCCGAGGCCGTAACTGGTGCCATTTATTGGATATTTACTGGGGCTGGCTGGAGCCTGGAGAAGAGGGCAGAGCCCGGGCGGCCGCTGTGCATGTACTGCTGTGTAGGGTAGCGCGGCCGAGAGCGCCGATGTGGTTAGTATTGATGTGTACCCCACCCCTCACCGTCCCTGGTGTATTTTGGGGATGGCTGCATGGCACCAGAGAGACAGAGAAGAGGGTTCAGAGGGAGAGAGGGCAGAGCTGGGGCAATGTGCTGGTCCCCTAGAGGTGCGGGAGGCTGTGTTGGGGTGGTTGCGATGGGGGAGGGTGGCCGTAGGGTGCCATGGGGTGCTCCCAGCAGAGCAGGGGCACCTACTCGGGGTCAACACGCAGGGCTGGGGGCTCTGGGCTGTGCCTGGCAGCCCTAGCAGGGAATAAGGAAGGACTTTAATCTCTGCTCTCCCCCTGACTCCTACTAGATATTTGCCCACAACTTAACCGTTGCTCCGCACCCCAACTACAGCCACTCTGCCTGGCTCTGAGGCACAGGAGGACTCAGGGTGGGGAATCGGGCTTCATGTTAGGAAAAAGCGTGTAATAAAAATGATGTAATGGAAACAACGCGTGGGCAAAAGGTTGTGGATAGCATCAACAGCCAGGCTGGCACCACTGCGAACGCTGACCACGCGTCTCGCTTGCAGGGCTCAGAGCTGGTGCGTCAGGAGCAGGAAGGGGTCACCAGAGTGTGTAAAACAACTTACTGGGCAGGGATAACATTAATAAATCCAAGTAGGCAAAAGCAGAAGCCGCCCTGAGCTGTTCCTGGTTTCTAACACGAGGTCTCTGCCACAGTCACAGCACCCTGGCTGTGCCACCCCTGTGAGAGTCGACTTAAAAGAGGAAAAACAAAACAAAACAAAAACTAATCCAACAGCAACAACAGATTTAGTTTTGGCTTCTTTTTAGCTGTTGCCCTTCATCCTGCTGAGCTCTGCAGCGGTAGCACAGGCCCATCTGTGGCTCCAGAGAGCCCAGGCTCAAATCCAAAAGCTCCGAGTTTGGCTGCAGGCCGCCTTCACAGCACCCCTAGCTGCCCCCCACACTCCCGATCTCGCAAGGCAGCTGCAGCCCCTCCGCAGGGTGTGGATGCTCCGGCAGGCAGAGCAAGCTTGGGAAGGGATGAGACCACTTGTCTTGGGAGATTTTGTTTCCCTCTGGTCCAGGTCTCCAATCATACAGTGGCATTTTTAACAGCTCCGCTCTGCGAGCACCCCTGCGTGACCACGCGGCCAGCACGGTCAATTAGACTCTGCTCTTTAATGTACTATTTCCTCCAACGTTGCAATCCCCAACCTCGAACACGATACAGCACTGCTTGAAAAAGGTATTTACACACACCCCACCATCACCCCCTCGTCCTCCCAAGGAGCAAGGCCTCGACTGGCGCTAAGAACCAACCAAGGGAAGTCTCTTGCAGCCTTTCTAGTGGAATGGCAGCAATGAGAGAGGGCAACATAGCTACTGTGATGGTTTCGGTCGCATCCCTGATGAAATAACAGCATGGAGATGGGAGACGGCGTTAATCTATCTCCCCAGCCAGGGCTAGAAGCGTTTCATCTGGCGGCGTTCCTGTCGGCGTTGCTTCTTCTCATTTGGTTCCTGACCGGCGGGCGACGAGTCAGCTGTAAACCAGGGCCCCAGGATGTTCACCCACAGGAGGTAGAGAGCGCGCCCCGGAGCCTGCGAAACACGTGTGGCACAAACTCGGTCACTTTGGGGACAGCTCTGGCAGGGGTGGTGCTACGGTCAGAAGAACTGGTCCTACCGAGGAAGCTGAAGGAGCTGGAATATCTTTACAAGCTGGATCAGGAGCATCACAGGATGCACGGAAATCAAAGGCAGCAGCAAGTGTCCAAAACAAATGGCCTGATTTCATACGGTTTAGGAACTTGCATACGTATACAGCACTTACTTAGGCTTCACATATGGAAATTGCAGCATCAGGTCTGAATTACCCAGAAAGATCCAACTGCCCAGACATTCTGCCTCTCCCTCCTTCAGAAAAAAACACCCATGCTTCTCTAAATGAAAACAAATGTGAGCTGGATAGTCCTCAGGGAATAGTCAGAGTTTAGGCTGCCCTCTGCCAGGCCAGCTAGAAAGGAACAGTGAGTAAGGACTGAAACAAGATAACTTTCTACGCTCCCAAGATTGCCTTTTATACCTTTCTGGGATATACTCAATGCAGCTGGGATTTTTTTTTTAACTAACTGGCCATTTTTTGTCTTTCTGCAAAAGCAGTTTTAGCTGGAGGCACATGACAAACGTTTCAGGAGTAGAAAGCGTCTGGTGTGTGAAAGGGAAATCAAAGCCTACAGCGTTTGATCTACCAAGCGGCTCCCAGCCTCGGTCCGTGCTGGTGAATCACTGAGAAAACCAAACAAGGAGCAGCACAGTCTGTTTGCCATAGTCACAAAAAGGCTCGACGCACAAAGATGGCTTTGATCTGTTTCTTGTTGCCCTTTCACAGGACCAGAGAGAAAGGCCAAGGCCAGCCTAGTTTTTGCATGGTTGACCCAGAGGGATCAGCACTTCTTTCCCTTGTACGGCTGCATTTTTAACAAGATTTGACAGGGAGGTTAAAAAATTTATCAGAAAACAGTTTTGGCCTGAGAGAGGACACTAGGAAATTAAATGGATAAATCATGTCCTCCGTCCTGCAGCCAGGGAAAGACAAGGGCAACACAGAAGCAACAAGGAAAACCGCAGGGGCTTACCAAGAGCCAGAAGTACCAGACGTAGAGCGAGAAGCAGCTCAGCACTTGCACCATGGCTGTCAGCAGGATCACGTCCTTGAGGTGCCTGAGGGAAGAAAAGCAAAACATTAACCTTCCATTCCAGCCTCTGCTGCAGACACCGGTGCCTCTGCCAACACAGCCCATCTGCACCGGCTCTGGGGAGCAACCCGGCCCGACAGAAGGGCTGTCCCTGCAGCTACGCTTTGCCACACACAGTAATCTAGAATAATCAGAGCAGTAAACAAACAAAAAAATAAATCTGACGAGTTCAAGAGCTAGGCTCCCTCTGAAAGGGACATTGAGAAAGCTGAGGAATGCGGGGGGTGGGGCAGGGGGGTGGAAATCAGCAGCAAAACCACCACCCCCGCAGCCTGCCACAGCAGCCGGCACCCACTGATTTGACACCTGTCGTGGCACAGAGTACAGCTGCTCGTGGCTGGCTGCGCTAAAGGGAAGCGTGGCTCTTCCCTGTGCCATTTCACAGGCTGACAGACACGCTCAGGGTCACCAAAGGGCTGGCGTGCTGCAAGGACAAGCACACCGTCGCCCGCAAGGCGAGCTACACCAACCGATGGCTCACCCTCCCCTCCTGCTTATCTGACTCTTCCGTCTTCCACGCCAGCCTCAGGCAGAGCCAAGAGCAGCTACGGAGAGGGACAAGCTGCCCACACCTCAACCACCACCCTGGAGGGGGAACCCAACACCCAGGAGAGGTAAACAGGTATTAGTTTTTCCAACACAAGCCCCAGGGAGTGCCATGATGGGTTAGAAAAAACACCAACTCTTTCACTCCCATTAAATCATCATCTGCTGGAGTAAGAAACACTCGAGTCACAACCAAGCATGCCCTGGAGAAAACAAAGGCAGAGGTAACAGTAATGAAATAGCTTGTCTCATTCTGGGCAGCACATCACAAAATAAAGTGACTTTAGGTATTCATCACCAGAAACAGCTGGTTTAGGTTGGGACATCAGCATCAACTTGAGACGCTGTGGAATCCACCATCAACAGCTCTATAATGGGACGCTGAGGTTCAGAAATCTCATGCATCACCGGCGGCCACAGAGGGGTGACGGCAGAGCTCCCACCAAACCCAGCTCTCCCAGGGATCAGCAAGGTCAGCCTTCCTCAACCCCAAAGGAACACAAAGCTTTCTGTTCCATTTACAGACAGCGCGAGGGAAACGCCACCAAATCCACAGCGTTCCAGAACTAGCTCCAAAATTAATTAGCTGCAGCACGCTCAGCTGAGAGGCAGGAAAACATCCACGTTTCTGAAAGTAACCGCCAGCCTAGAGTGGTTCCCCAATCCCCAGAGCGGGATGCAGTCAGCGAGAGGAGCACTGAGCATTCGTTAGCGCTTTGTGTTCACACACCAATGGGGTTAAACTCATAAGACTTGCACTCTCATGGCTGAGGGCTCTGCCCAGGCTCAGGTACAAAGGTACAGAGTAAGGATGGGAACTTCATCTGTGCAGGTTTTGTGTTTAGAGCTCTGCCTCCTCTGTGTTTTGAGCAGCCCGTGCCTCACACAAGCATCAATTAATTTTAATGTGTCATAAAACTTGCCCCAAGGGTGTGTTGCTCAGGCAGAAAAACCTGAAAGCCCCAGTACCAAGGGCAGTATCATGTCTGCAAGCAGGACTGCAGCGGTGCTGTAACTGCACCCAGCACCTTTCCACAGCAGGTAACGGCATGCCTGTGCTAACTCCTGTCAGTCATTTCCCCTGACAGCACCATCACACACGTGCACGGGGCAGTCACTGGGGCACCCACTCTGCTTTGGTGCCTTACATGTCTCTCACAACTAGGGGGAAACCCCAGACGACATCAAACTTCTGTATTTTCCTTACTTGACTCTTCCATGTTGTGTTTCACAAAAAAGGTACCCGGAATGGTGTAAAATGGGACAAAAATGCTGGGCTGACCAGCAGGAAAATGAAGTCATTATGCGATGAAGAGGGTGTAAAGCACCCGGCTCATAAGTCACGCTAGAAATAACCCTCTCTCTTTCCAGCCACCTCGGCCAAGTCTCTTACACTGGACACCTGAGTCACTCTGGCTGCAGGTAGAAAATTTACTACTCTGCTAACAAAAGCGGAATATGAGAGCTCATCCTGTGCAGAGACAGCAGGTTCTGGGCTGCACAAGGCGGGCTGCCTGCTGATAATATCCCTGGGCATCTCCTGGCTGCAGAAATAAACCTTATGTTAAGAAAAATATAAATGTATAAATCAAGACACGGCCCTTCCACCATGAGAACATGTGACGCAACACAGAGGGCTCAAAAGGCTCCGCGGTGTTTCTTCAAAAGCCTGGCAGCAAGTGAAGACAGAGGTAAACCTTAAATTGTAAGACAAAGACATGGGAGGGAAAGGGCCCAGTATGCCGGGTATCTTGCTGAGCATATGCTGAAGAACCTCAGCAAAGGCTGGACCAACAGAGGCTGAGGGCAGGGAGGATGGAGAACAATGCCTGATGTGTCCACAACTGCCTGGCAGTTTTCTGTAGCTAGTCTGGGGCTCACTGTCGGAAAACATATGATCTTTCTGCTGTTTCAGTACTGTCGTCTCCTTATTTTATTTAACAGCACTTTGCAGGAATTACTGGTGTCTGTTTCTTGACCGAGGAAAAGAGTTACGGCACCAGCAAGAACACCAGACAGGCAAAGACGTGGTGCTGTCTGCAGACAGACACGGGGAAAGCACAAGTAGAGGAGGCAAAAAAGGGTGAGGAGGTGAGAGGAGCTGGCTAAGAAAGACAGACGGGAGGATTTTTAGTGCGTAGAACACTTCAAAACACGACAGTTTGCAGCCAGGACAGGGTAGTTGGCAGTGTGTGCCCTTCCACTCTGTCAAGCGCTGCCTGTGGCACTAGTTTAAAAAGAAAACACATATTTCTGTGTGTTGCAGAAGCGTGTGCAGTGTCAGCAATGTCTCTTCACCAAAAGAAGGTTGTAAACGGCTCCAGCTGAACTGTTTGGGATGTCCTACCTTTGCGCCTCAGCCCTAAGGACAGCGACCGTTCCAAGCTAACGTACCCACGCGGCAGCTTGCGACTAGCGCATGCCAGGCCAAGCATTCAGATAACGAGGACAGTTTGGGTACATTCTCAGAAGAAACAGCCACATGCTTCCAGCTCCCCTCACACCTGCACCAGTGGGCAAGCTGAGGTGGGGACTGAAGCCTGGCCTTCCCCTTCGGGGCCTCTCCCGGCTTTGTGCGCACGCTCAGGCAGCAGGTCCTGCTCACCTGGACTCGTGCGGGTGTGGACACTCACTCTGCCATCCCCTGCTCCATATTCAGGTCAATTCCTCCGTCGGCAAGGCTGCCATCGTCTGTGAAAGACGGCTTTGCCATGGAGTTCATGGACCGGTAGCTGGTGCCGTAGATCACCGAGCTGAAGATGAATGCCAGCTGCAACAAGGAAGCGGAAGCCGCGACCGCCGGGCAGGTTCCTTCCGCAACCGGGAAGGAATCCGGCTTTCCGCCGGGACGGGAATCGGTGCGCTGCCCGCAGCGGCAGCGCGCCGGGCGCTCACCCATGTCCAGGCAGAGGCGGCGGGGTAGAAGATGACCAGGTTCACCATGGCGTAGACGGCCTGCGGAGAGAGCACGGCACGGCTGTCGGCCCGGCCTGGCCCGG
>NW_010539854.1:0-22069 GCF_000687285.1 Phaethon lepturus
GCTGGGGAGCCGGGGCCGTGCGAGGGCTCTCCTCGCACGGGGGTGCCCGGCCGCTACATCCCAGGCAGCTGCGGTGGGGAGGTAAGGCAGCGTTACGCCTACCGTGGGAGCTACGGGTCCGGTTGTCAGCATGCCGTGCGACCTGGGGTTTGCCGAAGCAGCGCGGTAAGGATAGAGGGCTGCAAGCAAGAATTCGACGGAGAAGAATAATTTGGCTGGAAAATCTTAAATTTATTCCTGAAAGAGCTCAGCTATGGGACTTCTATGCAGGGAAAAGCATCACTCTGCTTTTATCCTAAACACATTTCAGAGTGCTCCTTTATTTTCTAGAATTGACTCATAAAGACTACGGGAGGGCACCGATTAGTGAAATAAACCCCTAATCCTCAGTGCAGTGCCTGCTACAGGACTGCTGTTTAACAGGCTTCTTGCTAATCAATTCTCTTTAGTCAGCTAAATGCCATAGATGCTATGCAAATAATGCAAGTTTAAGAGTGTTCTTCAGTGAGCGGTTAAAGCTGTGTTCCTTTTACTCCACCGTAAAATCAACATGCGTGTTAACAGATATCCACTCTACCTTGTACAAATGACTTTTCTGGTTGTTTTGATTGCTGCAGCTTGGGAAAAAAAAACAAAAGCAGGGAATAGCAATAAACTGCCTGTTCTTCTTGAGCAACGTTTCAAAAATCTGATACCTCAATGGGAACCCAGGCATAGAGCAAAGACGTGTATTTTAGAGTCATAATAATGTCCACGGTTTAGGTTGTTATTTTACTTCTATTGTAAATTTAAAGACAGACTGACATCCTTCTGCTTTCGGATGAAAGGCCTGCTCCTCATATCCTTCTTCTTGTGTAATATTCATCCAGAGGAGATTTTTTTTTCCTTACTAGTTGATGTTTTATTGAAATACATGATAAGTGTAGTTTGAAATGAGGCGGTGTGCAGAATCCTATCAAAGACAAATGGCACCCAACTCCATCAAGGATGATGGCAAAACCCACATCTTCTTTAACAAAACTAGAATTTTGCCCCTACTGTTTGGTGTGTCGGTGGGCAACACCTTTTAACTAACAAAACATTTTTCTCCCAAGCAGGGCCACAGAAAGCTGGGCAACAGTGTGTATTTATCACTTCTCTTCTGGGCTGTCCTAGGCAAGAGCAGTGATGCTCAGGAAGGGACAATCAAACACTTAATAGTTTCAATACTATATCCCAGTATCCTTTAACACAATCAGTTTATTACCGCCCAGAGAAAATAAAGGCATGAGGAGATTAAAAGACTTGCTCTGAATGTGTGTTCATGGCATTAGCAGACATTTAAAACAAAGTAAATAAGATGATGCTGTGTCCTGCAAGTTTCACGGAGTTGCTCACATAACATTCTCGGTCTGTCTTATACGGATGTTGGATATTAAATCTTGAATAAATAAAACATTTTGCTTGAGTGTCTAGCATTTAAGAATTTTCAAAAGCTCCAAAGTTCCATTATCTTCCATGTGTAGGGAAGGTTTGGGTTGGTTTTTTTTCAATGGGAGTTTTGTTTATCAATTCTTATGGTGCTGTGCAATACATATCACCGGCAACTTCAAACTCTCATTCCTTTTACAGGTAAATGATCTTAATTATATAAATTCCTTCCGTATAATGGGAACTTATTAATCTAGAAATGCCTTATAAATTAATAGTAACTAATTTCCATGTATATTATTTATCAATATTTTAGCACATAGCACAGGTAATGAGCTTTTCACTGATTAAAATGGTGAGTCAGCTGAGGTAAACCATACTGACGGACTATATGCATCCGACATAGGACTGTTGCAGCCTAAGAATTTCATAAAGCAGAAACAAACATACCACATTTTTTACTTTCCAAATGTTAGCTATTTAGGAGCCACTGCTCATTTCCTCCTATGCACGCATACAGACAAAATTTTCAGCATTTCATTAAGTATAGAGAATTGAACCTATTGACATACTGCACATGCAAAGCAATCCTGAAATATTTAGTTAAATTATTTCAGAACAGGTTTATAACAGGCAAGATTGCTTAAAGAGGAATCTTTCCGAATTCAGTAGCAGTAAAAGGTGATGGCTGACCCTGCAAATTCATCCGGTGCAAACTAGAGGACAAATGACCAGTTATGCACAAAACTAGAATTGGACAGAACTCAGTGAGTCCTGGTGAAATTCCATGAGAGCAAAATAGAACAATTTCTTTGGATAATATTTGAGAAGGGTGTTTTTTTTTTAAGTTTAAATCGATTTTATTTTTAGTATGAGAGGCTGAGATGATATTTGATTTTTGGTTTTCTTAACTTATCAAGATCCTATCCATTTAGAAAAACATTGGATGCTTTCTATCTGCCTTGCATTGGACTGAAAATATACATGTTTAGTATAAAACAGCTTTAAAATACGTAGCATATTTTCCTGCCAAAGATCTGTGTCTGCTGTTACGAGGGCTAGTGGTTTGTCATAATAAATCATACAAGTTGTCATGGGGAAAGTGCAAGGCAAGCATCATAAGTGTGTAGTAAAAAACATGGATCGTTTTATTTAAATACCGATATTCTCTGTTTTTAAATACACATGTTGAAATAAGAGAATGATTTTGTCAACTACTTACCTTTACTTCAGTGGGAGCAATAGCGCAGAACCGTTATTGCTCCCTCTTAACTTCTGCTGCCCTGCCTGTACAGAGGGACTTGAGCAGTTTTGTGGGGTTGTGGGTTTCTGCCTGTGGACCACAGACTCCTGAGCTCACAGGTGACTTCTGGGGGGCTGCCAGGCGGCCAGCCAGCCCGGCAAGACCCTGCTCGGGGGGGTAAGGCTCATCCTACCGGCATTCAGCCCTCTGATGGAAAACCATAGGGTTCTGTGATGAGACAAGCTGAAAATCATTGCTATGACAGATTTTCACAAAGGCCACCTTGTCCCCGGAGGAAGTAGTGTCTCTGGGCTCCCGCCGGAATCACAGTTGAGATAAAGGCGTCCTCAGTCCCTCGCCCAGAGAAGTCCATCTCCCTCCACTGATTAAAGGATCGACTCTGCTGGATGAACCTCCAAGAGCTAAAATTTGCCTCTATGAATTTTGCCCGCCGTTAAGCCCCCCTCCATCCAAACCAGAGGTGTTGCAAAACCGGGAGGGGGCCCTTCACATTCAAAGCAGTTCTGCCAAGCCAGCGCTCACCTTCCACCGGGAAAGAAGGTCCTGCTGCCTCCCCCCTGCCCCCCTTCCTCGGTTGCAGGTACCTCCGCCCTCCTCATACCGGGTTTGCCCATCGTGTGGCCTTAGGGTGAGTCAGCTCAGCTGACCGGCCGACATATCTGGCAGCAAACTGTTCTGTTATTTGCGTATTTATTTATGTGCCGTGTTGGATTTCCACTGGGTCAGTTCTCTGGATTGATTTGCCCCAGGGCTATCTGCTCGCTAGGGCCATCCGAAGGGAGGGGGGTGGGAGCGTGTGGCTGGGGAGGAGACGGGATGGGGAGCAGCACCCCTTCCCTCTTCCTTGGCAGGACTCGGCAAGGTGTGAAAGCCTGACCAGAAGGTGAAGCTCAATGGCAGCTTGGTGCCCTGCCCTCTCCGGTCACGCACTCCGCTCCTGTCCTCGCACCAGCTCCGGGGCTCGGCTTCGTGGGCAGTCAGCTGGCCGCAGGAGCCAGCCCTGCAGGAAGCTCGGAGCTTCCTTGCAGTCCTTCCTTTCAGCTGCCCTGGCAGAGATGCGTCTCCCTGCTCGCTGCCTATGCCGGCAAGAGCCCACCCACCCCAGCAGAAGGAGCCGGCAGGGCAGGAGCACGGGGCCACAGCAGGTAGGTAGGACGCAGACGAGCTGGAGCTGCCTTGGAAGTGCCCCTGAGGCAGCCAGAGGAAGTCACGAGCTCTCGTTGCGAGGCTCATCCTCGAGAGCCCCGCTGGAAGCGTTCACAGGGTCTCTCTTCCCGCATCGTTCTCCTCTTAAGACACAAACGTCTTCTTGTGGCAAGGGCTGTGGATTGGTTTTAAAACACACGAAGCCAGCTGGGAACAAAACGTATGTGTCGGCTTTCACAGAACCGCAGCTTTAGCAGCGACGGCAGCCTGGATGCCGAAACGGTGCTGAAAAAGTCAGATGCGCTGGGGCAGCAGTCGTCAAACCCTGAGACGAGGGGAGGCATCCTTCCCGCGTGCGCTCACGGGCATCCCCGCAGCCAGGACTGCCTGTCTGCATCTGGCTTCTAAAAGCTCACTGCTTATGCTACACGTATCAATTCGGTTTTGATTTCTTCTGTATGATGAACGAACGTGAGCACAGCCACAGTTGTGAGATACCTCTGACAGCGAATCTGCAATAACAAATCCCTCAGTCTGATTAATATTCTCAAAACTAAGCGGATTCAGGCCTCTGGAAGGATATCGTACAGGCTACCAAAAACTGTAAGGGACCGGCAAAGGAGAACAGTTAAGTTTAATTAAAAAACAAAAAGCAACTACGAGAGCAACTATGACGGTAACTAAGAGCACCTAAAAAAATGATGGGTAACTATGTCTTCTTCAGATACAAAGCATTAGCTGTTACAGGCCTGATTTATCACTGTATCATACTAATTTTATGCTAGTGTAAAAACAAGATGACAGAGCTGTGTTGAGTATCGCTAAGTATGCATCCTTTCTGTTCTGTCACACACTCTCACAGGCATAAAAACAGCCAACAGTTGAGCAAATCAAAGAAAAACCTACTAAAAATGAAAAGGTAGAAGTGTCAGGTACAGGGAAAGACAGTCATTACACTCCTCGATCAACGCAGCTTTACTGCCGTGGTCCAGCCTGAGGGGCAACAGAAATTTATTGAAAAGTTAATTTTCAGTAAGAAATGCTGCTCTCGCAAAGCAGCATTAAAATGTCTTTGGTAAGTAAATAGACCAAGCTGAAAGTTTTTTAAATACTCTAGATTTAAATATACACCTTACGTATTTGACCGTCTCCAACTTCCCAAGTTATTCAATGCTTGCAGCTCTTCGAACCCTGTTGTGTTATTATTGAGCTTGTTGTACAGCACTTTGTTGGTTTAGGAGACCCTTTGATTCACAGTGACTTACCCACAGAATAATATTCTATTCAGGAGGAACAAACGTGTGACCCTCTCTGTAACAGCAGCACGCTCTTGAGTGGATATTATGCCGGACGTTGCAAAATTTATATTCTTCACAAGGCATACGTTTCACGTCGTGAGAATTCATATTTCTTCTTTAAAATTACACATGGGGCTTTCTCAAGTGCAAAAGGCATTAGGAAGTGCACTTGAAAACACTCTGAAGTTCTGGAAATGCCGAGGAACCTCATTTCTGAGCGTGTTTATTTGAACAGGAACGTCAATATGCGGAGTGATTGCTAGGCTCGAACAATGCAGGAAAAGAACTTGCAAAGAGGGGGCCAGTGTGGAGGGATTAGGGTATTGTGAGAAAAGTACACCTTGCGTGGTAGCAGGACATTCGAATAAGGCAGTAGCAAACAGCTTTGTTTAATTACATCGATGATCGGTTACTTTTAGCTATTTAAAATACGGCAAATGTATTACTTGTGTGATGGTTTCAAAGAAATATTTGGTTTGCATTCAGTCAGTAATAATCAGTGGCAATGCTACTTTTACAGTAAAAGTACATGAAGTTTATGAGCGACTGCACAGGGGGACATAAATATATCTATTTGGCATTTCCAAGTTTTATGAGTTTTCTCCAGAAAAAAACTTCTGAGAAGCCTATTTACCCATGTAGATATCTATATACACTGTTTACTGTAAGTGAAAGCAGATTTGTGTCATCTGCTACGTTTATTTTGATTGACTATAGATTGTTTGCCCTTTGATTGCTGCTAATGTTCTGTGGAGCCGTGTGTTTTCCTGCAGAGTTAATGGTATTAAAGGAGAAGGTATTGCCTTCTTTTTAGGATGAATTAATTTTTAAAGTGTTTTTGTTTATAAGAGGAAAAAACCCCAAACAAACAGATTGCCCACTCTCTCACCTGTCCGCTTTAGGAGTGTGCACAAACGCAGGCACCTGCAGACGTGGAGCTTATTACAGATTAAGGCAGAATATTTTTATGAGGAGTCCTCTGTTAAATTATTGGCAACAAATCACTTGTCCCTCAGGACACACAATATTTGTGTTTCTACTGGCAAAAACTGGAGGGAACCTGGTCTAAATTTATCTACTATTTATCCTGAGAAGTTTTAATAAAGTCTTAATTGTGAGGGGGTTTCCAAGTAATGACTTGTGGCTGGTGAACGAATCCCAGTCCAGGGAAAATAACTGTTCTGCTGCATATTTCAGAATCTTTGGGATTAGGAACGTGGCCGGTGGAATTCTTGAAAAGAAGTGTAAATAAATACATGAAGACGTGATCATCTGGAGATTGCTTCTCATAACTGCTCTTCCCCCTTCTTCTGCCTTACTCCTCCCCACTGCGCGGCCCTGACTGTCGTCCTTCCGCGACAGCGGGGCGAGCTGGGGAGCCGGTGCAGAGACCCGGGGGTGGCTGCTGGCTCACCCACAGTCGGGACGGGCTGGTCCCACCCCGATGCGCTCAAAGGGCTCCAGCCCCCCTGGAGAACCCTCCAAAGACACCTTCTCAGGAGAAAGCAAAAAAACGAAGGCTCGGTGTTCCATTGCCAGTGTTGTCAGTGTTGTTGACGATGACAATGTCATTGTTGACACTGCCAGTGTTAACCGAAGAGGTGCTGTAGCTGCTGTGGGCGAGGGCTTCGTCACCCTGCAGCGCTGCTCCGGCAGGATGATCTTCCTTCCTTTGCTTTCTCTGGAGGACTTTGTGGACAATAGATGTTTCTCCACCTGAAAAATGGAAGCAGCTTTGCTGTTCGTCTTTCCCACCGGAGTTTTTCAATAGCAGGTGTGCTGCAGCAGCACGGGGGAGGTTGGAGAGCCCACTGCCCTCACACCACAGAGACAGAGAAAGGCACGTGGGCTTGAAGAGTCTTTCAGGAGGCTCTTGAACTTGAACTTGGTTGCCTCAGCCTCTGTTTTGAATGAAAGCAAAGAGCCGATCGGTCCTAACGAAACTGGTATTGCAGCAAGGGGAATTTAAATCCTACGCATGTTTTTGTTCAAGACTATGCAGACTTCTCTATTTGGTCATAGGTCAGTCTTTATTCCAGCGCTGTCGTAGGAATGTAAATTAGGACTAACAAGGAACAAAATGGCTTCTGTTCCTAAGTAGATACTGAAGTTATGGCCATCAGATTTAAGTTTTAATTATCATTGGGGGAATTGAGTACTAACATTTTTTCTTTTGTTTCAGGCTGTAATTATCTCATTTTACACTTTTATGGTCATTGCTTGTTTTCACGGGCAGATTTTTTGCAGTCCCTCATACCGTGTTAAAAAAGAATCCGAAATTACTAGCACCATAATTAGGACTGAAATTAAGAACAGCTCTTCCTAATAATTGCAGATATGATGACTAATTGTGATTTTTGTTGGCTTTTTATGTTGCCACGAGTTTTACAAAAAGCAAACAAACAGAACCAGGTCAACAACCCTGTACTTTCTTTTCGCCAAACCTGTCCCCTCCCCTCCTGGTTTCTGTGAGCTGTGACCACACTACGGGAAAGCTGTGGGCTGAGCATATCTGCCTATCAGGTGTTGCTGCATCTCTCCAGAGCGTAACGCGGGCATGAACCATAGCGGAGCTCATCCACCTTACCCCCTCCTCCCCCGTGCCACATCCTCAAGCAGTGTCCCGACGCACGAAGAAAACTGCACGCATGCAGAAACGAAGCGGTGCCGCTCCTTCAGGTGGGGCTGGGGTTGTACTCCTCGTTGCCTTCCAGGAGGAGAGAAACCTGCCAAAGCAAACGAATGCAGCTTTGTAAAGCAACCGTTCTAGAGCAGGGCTGAAAGGCGCAAAGGAGCGGGGCCGACTTCCACGGAAGAGAAAGGGGAGCCAGTTCTGGGTGCTTTCTCCTCCTGCCTTCTGCCTCCTCCTGTCCTCCAAAAGCCGCTTGCCTCCCGCCAGGCCCTGCCAGCCCGGCTGCCGGCAGACCCCTGGTTCGAGGGGGAGAGGAGCCCTGTGTTCCTGCTCAGCAGCTCACAAGGGTGTAACAACTGAGCTGGCGCAGTCGGAGGACGCAGTGGATGGGAAGTCACAACATGGCTAAGCGTGTTGCAGAGCTACGGGAAGCCAACACGGAGATGTTTGGCTCCAAATCCGCCTCCCAAGGGTGTCTGCTGGGCAAGGGTCCGTTGCAACCTCTCTCATTTCAAGATACTGCAAAGGTACTTTAAGCAATTTTTAAAAATTACTTTTTTTTCCCCAAAAATAAGTATTTATAACTGGGGGGGGTTGCAAGCTTGCCTTGTATAAAAACCCCAGATGTTTCACATTTCAATCATGAACCTTGATGTCTGGTGCTGCACTCAGGCAGACCTTAAGGCTTAGAGGCTTGGGACCGCCTGGAAGACCGTCCATACGTTGTCACTCAGTCCTTTCAGTCCTCTCAGTGATGACTCAGACATTAAAAAAATTCTCACTGTTATGATTTGTCTTTCAATTTGTTTTACATTAATATTAACATACAAATAAAACCCAGAAAGTTATTAGGTATATGAACTTATAATTAATACAAGTGTTGAATGACTAAGTAAAATAAGAGCGCTTTTTCTCCTCCCCTGCATTTCCATGGAATAAGAAACTGGTAATATGCCTGAAAACCCTCTTTTAAAATGTTGCTTTACAATCACTGACTAGAAAGATCAGAACATTTCCTGAAATGTAGTTTGCATAAGGTCACAGTAAAGATCAAATGGAAAAATTGCACCACGTATCAGTAGAGATATGTGAGTCTTTCGACCGCTAAATTTGCTCTTTTGTAATTTTTAATATTTCCCAGCAAACAAACATAATCAAGATAGATACCTCTACGTACTTCATTATGCATATATCTGTATTTATATACATGTCCATACATAGAGTAAGTGCAAAGATTTTGGTTGTTTCAGATGCAACTGCAAAAGTAAAGTTACTTCAGAAAATTAACCAATAATAAAATGTTGTCATTTTTCTTTGAAAGACAAGAAAGCATGAATAAAGATTAGATTTAGAAAAACAAAAATTTACCTAGAAAGAACATGCCACTACAGTAAGCACTAACTATTGCTCTTTACCGCAGCGCAGTTGGGTAGTCACCTACAGCTACGGCAGTATGGCAGGTGTCCTTGAACACTACTGAGGTCTGCACGCTAATGGATCTATACTTTTCTCAAAAATTGTTAACTGATATATATAGGAAAGTAAATTAAATAAAATGAAGGGACTATCAGAGTACCAGTCCTAATACCGCATTGGAAGCCGTAGAGCTACAATGTGTTGTCTGGCTTATAGCGTATCTGAAGTTCATCTGAAAGTTGGAAGGGGCCACAGGAAGCCATCTAATACACCTAAGAGATAACAACGTAAACCAGTTTTTGTGGCAATTAAGGTATGCGTGGTGAAAACAGAGGGAGACGCGTGTTTAGACTAGTGAGTTTCGCTAGGTATGGTAGGTGCTGAAACTTCAAAAATTGATTGCCAAATTTATTGTTATTCACGTTCTGGGCAAATATTTGGGAATACGAGAAGAGTCATTAACATCACTTCTCTCAACACGTACCAGTGCAATGATTAGCAAAACATCTGAAAACATGCTACGCAGCCCTCTCTAGAACTGGCTGCTGACATGACCCAATAATTTTGTCTTACATTTTGTCATATTTTGTCTTTTGCCTCCTGGTGTCCTCGAATGATATTTTTCCACCTTTTTTGTCCTAGCTCTTGATGTTGGAGACTAAAATGAAATATATGATGGAGCCTTCAGTTCTCTGGATCAGTAGGAATATTCACTTGCTGAGAGTTAATCACACATCAAAGGGGCATTTTGGATGGTCCTTTTACCCCTGCAACACCCTGGCATGTACCAAAGAAAACTGTATTGGCAAGGATCAATGTTACTCACAACATTATCTTTCCTGCTTTGTTTATGGCAAGAACATACGCTTATAGTTTATCATAGTTCACTTCTGAAGTCTGGTGTTGTCATGTAAAGCCAAACAGAACAGATGTTGTTATGATGATGATTATTAATATTATTATCGATGTTGTTTATAAATTAAAGCCTGTTTAGGAGAGCAGTTACATGGATGCTTTAGTCCTATGGAACTGAAAGGACCACTGCGCTACCCATGCTTGTTTAAACGCTGTTCTAAGTAGGGATGAACCTGAACATACGCTTAAGTGCTTCACTGAACTGGAGCCTACCAGAGATACGGAAAGTCTCGTTTTCTTCACAGGACGAACCTTTGTTCGTTCCAGCTGGACCGTGCAGGCATAAATCATGCTGAACAGCCAAAGAAGTATCTCCCTGCATAAATTCCTGGATTGCTTATACTTAACACCTAATTACAGAGCTGGTGAACCTAGATACAGTGAAGGCGGTTTGAAAGGCTGCCTGAAACATCATGGGTTGAGATGCCTTTGTCGGGAGCATTGTGCTGTGATGTGTAACGTGGGCAGATTCCTGTGGGATGTTGACAGTTTGTGGGAAACGCATGTAGGAGGAACTGGGTTAGGAAGACCAGGGCTTTTAAATATACTGTTTTTCTCTCTCTCATTGTACTGTTTGTGGGCTTGGGGATTTTGGGGGGTTTGTTTTGGGGTTTCTCTTTTTAAAGGTAGGGGGAAGGAAGAGCTGCTGTTTTTTGAAAAACCTGGCCAATATAGGCAGGACATCATGAGTCACTTGTTCCTGGAGGTTCAATACTATACTGGTCCTACCCTCCCAAAAGGATGCTGACTGATGCTCCTGAAAGCTCTAAGGTTCCTTTTTTGCTCACGGCATTTATATGGAGTGATAATCACTTGATAAGCCATGGATTTATGTAATAAATTAATTAGCTCTACAACGTTTCCTCCACTCTCTGCCTGCCTGTCTGTCTCTACTGGGACTTGTTCAGGTTTTTTCCAAACAGTTACAAATAGCTCTCAGTATTATTATTATTTTTTAAATCATTTGTCAGGAAAATGTTTTTTCCTCTTCACACTAGAAGTGCATTTTTTCCTCTGTGTTATTCTGGCCCGGGGCACAGGGCAGGCACGATTCAGGTCTGCGTCGGCAGTGCGTCTCCGCAGGCAAACACGCAGAGTTTAAAGTTCACGGGCTTACAGCAATACAAGGGTAGGGCCAGAAGCTTTGCCATTGGAAAAGGGTGAATCTTACCCTCATGAACAACTTGTGACTTTTGCATCTATTATCAACAGGGCATGAGATATCATATCTGAGTAGTAATGCCATTAGCTATAGAAAAACTGTTTTCATGGCACTCTCCCTCCCGCACTTCCTTCTTCCTCTCTTGAGCGTATGCTGGAATTGTCATATGATATCAGACCAGGATCTGTTTAATCTAAAGAAAGTGTGTATAACTACTTGAAAAATATTTCTTTAACTTAATGACTTTGCATATTCTGATTTTCCTTATAAGGGTTCAGTCCATTTTAATCCTGCTAGAACAAAGAGTTCCAGAGAATAATTGTGTATTTGTGTTGTGTGAAAAAATGCAGTCTTTTATCACTCCTCATGGATTTTCATCACGTAACATTTCCACTTTTTGAATGAGAGAAATGTTGAATAGGAGCACGGGATATTTCATTTGTATTAGAGTCATCATACTGCAACCTCTAATATACTCCTTCTTATTTTGTCTTTAAATTAAATGAACCTAATCTTTTTTGTGTTTTCACATAGAAAATTCTTCATTCCTCTACTTATTTTAATTATTTTTTATCTGAATCCCCTCTGTTACTGTATTATCTGCTGTAAAAACACTGACCAAAACTGAACGCAGCATCCCGGTTGGCAGTGCATTATTCATTCATTTACCTATCACATTATGCTGCTTATAATGTATTTTTCACCCTGTGTCTTACGCCTCATAATACATGGTTTGTCTTTTTTTTTTTTTCTTTGCACAGATAACATACTCCACAGAAGCTTTCCTGCAGAGCTGTCGTCAGGAGTGATCCAACCCTTTTCCAGAGTGTCACAGCTTATAAGTCAATAAAGTGTCTGTGACTTTCCAGTCACTTCTACTAGTGGTCGTTGCTTTTTATTTATCAGTATGCACTGGGCTGCCATGCACCTGGCCGTGCTGGGGTCCTCACCACGTTCTTCCTCAACGTTGGCCAATACTTTTTACATCTATATATATATGTTTGGGTGTGTTCTGCAGATGCTCCCGCATAAGCACATGGCCCTTTCTTGGGTTCATTCCCATCAACAGCCCTGCTAGAAGACATGAGACACCCCACCTCAGCTTCTGCCAGGCCATCTTGGTTGTTTGTTCTTACTCTTCATTTCATGCCTCTACACCGCGCTCCGGCTGCTAGTGCCGGAGCTCATGCAGGCCCATCTGAGCTGCCTTTGAACTCCTCAGCTCAGGAGAAGCTGGCAGCGGTAGGCAGTGCGGGAGGCTGCGAGCCCTCCTGGTCCGCGCAGCCTCCGTTAGGTAGCTTGTGGTGATCTCCGTGCTGACACACCTACCCTCCGGCGGTACGGGAACTGGGCTAGCAAAAAATGGCTTGTGTAAAGCTCCTCAACCGTCAGCCACATCTCTGAGTGCAACTTGTTCATGGCCTTCGTATCTCGGCCGTGAAGAGGGTTTCTCTAGCACCCCGGTCTGCCACGTGTGTTAAACAGCCTTTCTGGAAAAAGACCTGTATCAAAGGCTTTTGGATAGTTCTGCTGCAGAGGTAACTCCACTGATTCCACCTTTTTATAGGCCTCCATCTAACAAAACTCATAATCCGTTGCTTAGTATTAAGCTACTGCCAGTGGGATTTTTCCCGTGTTCAAATGCAAAGGCATGCTCCTGTGCTGTACTCAGCGACGGCTCTCTGCTTAAGCACCTGGCTGAAGAAATAGGCTATTTTATGGGATGTAAGTCTTTACACTTCAATTTCTAAAAATCTCCTTTCTGTAGCATGCAGAGCAGGTACAGATCCCGCGGTCCTGTGCTACGCAGCCTACTTACTGGTGGCTGGGAACGTTGGCTGCGCTATCTTTATAAACTCGGACCAAAAGAGCCTTCAGATTAAGCAATAATTTGAGCAAGATTAAGAAGAAGGGAGAGACCACACGGCCAGTTAGTCACCAGAGGTACACGCGTATGCGTAAAGTAAATCTCCAACCTGTTATAGTAATGCTCTTAGTTACTGGAAATGCAATACGAGCTTACTTTCATGAGCAAGGATGAAAGAACTTGTTTAACCTTTGTACAGCATTTTCCACCCACACAGAGAAGTGACATCAGATGCTTCGTATAGGTAAAAAACAAGTCAGCATTTGGGAGACTCCTGAGCAGGAGACAGAGACACCTCTTTACCACTACGTTTGCTCGCTTAACTTGCTACATGCTTATGGTGCGTCACTTGAAATCTCTCGTTACTTATTTCTGGATCTTAATGACTTCGACGCAGAAGGAGAACCCTTCAGCCCCGTGCGTCAAGCACTGGACATGAAGCACTTGCTGGAAGGCATTTTATGCTTGTGCAGGCAGTATAAAGTAACGCTTTTGCATTTAAATTGGCGAATATTTTACTTTCCGATACGCTGCTGATCGAATCATTGGCCCTGAAGAGGGATTTTTCACAAGGTCAGTCATTTGTTGGCCTTTCAGTAAGAGCATAAAGCCCTGGAATGGGAGGTTAAATGAGCATCACTGAACAGCTACGACGCAGGCTGGAAGCGTCCACCTCTGTCCACCTCTGGGCGGATTTCAGTCCCCTTCAGTGTCACCTACAAAGTACTGCAGAATTTCTGAAGTTCAAGGTTTCTAATCTTTGCGGAGCATCTCCGTGCTGACATCGTGTGTTACTTTCAAAACAGGTTGGGGCTTAGTTCCTGCGTGTCCCAGCATACAACAAGAAAGGGTTTGGTCTAACTGAGGTTTTTGCCCTATCTGAACACACTTATTCCTCTTTCCTCCCTGCCGCCCCCCAGAAGTGTTTGAGAAATAAACTTTCAAGTCCTTGGAGAAGCAGCACGTGTTTGTGAAGGGAGAAGGTGGGGGTGGCGGAGGTGGTGGAAGGAGCTCAGTTTGTCAACACGACAGCCAGGAAGCAAGTTATTTATAACGCTTGTGGTGGAGCGGGGGCCAGCCCACATGTTTTTAAGAAAGAGTTTAGCTAATCGCATGGCACGGCTAATCCTGTTACGTGTAAGGACGTTTCGCTTGCAGTCTTGGTGGACGGAGGGAGAGTGAAAAGGGGATCAGGGCGCAGGGCACGGCTGGTGTGGCTCGGGAGGTCGGTGATGCTCCTGAAGGGGACGTGGCTGTCCCTAGAGGAAGCGTGAGCGGAGGCACGCAGGAACCGACGCTTTCTCAGAATTCAAAACTCCTTTCTTTAAAACATGGCTCTGACAATGCGCAGCCTATATTTTGAACAAGTTCTTAAACCACAGAATACCTCATTTTCAGCTGGGTTTCATGATTCTATCAAAGAGGAAGTTAACTGTGAGAGGCATGTGACCATGAGACTATACTTGGCTGGACTGACATCAAAAGAAGTGAATTTTGGACACACAAAGATTTTTAAAATCACTGCTTCAGTACAGTCACATTTAGATTTTTTTTTTTTTTTTCAGTGTAGAGCATATAGTGAGTTATTCTTGTGGACTGAATGACACTCTAGGTCCCATGATGTATGCATGACACGGACTTGACACTGCTGCTACATTCCTTCAGTTCAATAGCCGTGTGAAGGCTGTATCATCCTGAGCTAAAAAAGGTCAAAAAAATAGCTTTATCTCGAGAGAGATAGCCTGCAATTTAATGCTTGGCCATGCATACTCAAATTGTGTGTACTTATATGTATATATACACATATATATGCATACACACGAACAGAAATATATACACAACAGTATTTTATTATTCAATACAGATATAGTTTAATTTAATTTTCTTATAGTAAAAAAAAAACCCCACAAACAACTCCATCTCCTTTTTTTTTCCTTAAGAACAAGTAAAAGACCTCAGCATAGAATCATAGAATCTTTGGGTTGGAAGTGACCTTTTAAGGTCATCTTTTCCAACCCCTCTGCATTGAGCAGGGACATCTTCAACTAGATCAGGTTGCTCAGAGCCTCATCCAACCTCATCCAACTAAACATATGACATCATAGCATATTAAATCTTGGGGAATACTCAAGTATTTGTACCTTATTTTTATAGTTGGAAAAGTAGGTAGAAGTTGCATTTTTAATTAAAAAAAAAAGATAAAAATCCATACTGAGCTCTAGCTTGTTAAAGAAAAGGCAAGAAGAGAGAAGTTGCAAGAGGTATTGCTGTAGCAACCTCCCTGATTTACACCCGTTTACTGGTTAGAAAACTGAAATTACTTAAGGGCATGCCCTGCCCTTCTTCCTCTGGCAGTCCTCCCGCCGGGGTCCCGCAGAGCTCTGGCAGCGCCGCAGTAGTGGCCAAGCTGGGGACATGCTGCCCACCCCAGTGCAGAAGCTTCACAGATAGCGTGGAGTGAAATTTCTGGGTGAAATTCTGGCCCTATTGAGCTGTTTTGCGACTGGCTGCAATGGAGCCAGAATGTAATCCTCTTTCTCCAGAAGAGAAGCTGGGAACCAGAATTAGTACCCAAGTACAGAACTGCAGGAGCTTTATATTTTTTTAGTATCAAGAGACCTGCTTTTGGCCCAGATCACAGTATGAACCAGGATGGAAAATGATGGAACAAAAATCAGTGGCTGTTTCACTGATTTCTGGTGTTCCAGAGAGGTAGGAAATTAGGATCAGTGGTAACTTATACATACCTTGCTGGCAAGATTTACCAGAGATTTCCCACACCTGAGATTGAGGGAATGTATTTGACAGCTTTTGCTCTCATTAAAAGGAAAACAAAACAAAAGACATCCAAAACCAAACTAAGAAAGCTACATTTTGAAAGCAAGAAGTTTTAAAAGGAACAAAGATTTGGAAAAGATCTTTTAGAAGACAAACACCTGGGTACCCTAAAATGCAGGACACCCTGTGCTCCTCCAATACTGCATGCCGCGATGGGAAGCGCTGCACCCTCAGCATCACTGCGAAGCGTCTTAGTTGATAGTTAGCAGAACATGACATTGGTGTGGCACTAAAAGGAGCACTTAAAAGTTACGATTTGTATCCAGTCTGTGAAGTCTTACAAGTAGGAAAATAGAATTCCCATTCGATTAATACATATATGAACATAGATATTCTAGCAAGCAACTCTCTTTCACTTCTCAGGCCAATTAGACAGGACAGAAACCTATTTAGGAATGCATAGAGGAATTATATTTCCATTTTAGTAATAATAATGGACTGTACAAACTTCCATTTCAGCCTTCAGTTTATTTTTTTATTTTAATATTTATATTCCTGGATAGAGACACTGTACCAGCAAAAGCTGCCCTGGCCCTACAAAATATCAAGACTGGTGCTAGCAACTTGCAAAGGTGTCCGAGCCCATCACTCCTCACCCGACGGTTTGTTCAGTGTAACATAGTTTAGCTCTTCCCAGTGGAAAATAAATAATGTTTTCTCTGGGAATTACAGGAGGCTTCTCAACCTTAATATTCTCCCACACTTTTATCAAGCTAACCTCTATGTGATGTCCTTGAGTTACCTAAAATAAGCAGTAGCAAGCAACATCTGGGTCTCCCAGCTATGATTTCTGGCTGACATTTTTCCCAGGAATAAATTCAGGCAGTCAAATCCCAGCATTCCCTTCCAGTTCAGCTGTAACAATACAGTTTTATACTCTCAGTGTTGGAGTGTAATTTCTTGGGATTTTACCTATGTTTTGAACCATAATCAACAAATGATAAATCGATATCATCTGCAAATATGATCAGTCTAACATGTTATAATAGCCATGGCTAATTATTTAAACTGATTGCAAACAATTTTATAGGACTTTTTTCTGTAAATTTATTTTTTAATTATATATAATGATCTTGAACTGGGGAAAGTGTTTAAACTGGCAAGCAAATTAATTAAGACAAATGTCTCAAAACCGTGATCTCTTTTCTAGGAGAGGAAACACTATAGTAAGACTGGCAGTGGATGAAACTTTGTAAGATTTGTAGAACTTAATTGTGCTGAAAGCCAGCAATACCTTTAAGAGCATTAGTCAATCCGTTTTAAGCTAGCATGTCCTTTCTAGAATGAGCATGGATCCAACCCAGAAATCTGTGCTTCTGGAGTTTCAAAAACGTTTGCTTTCAAAATTCTGGTCCTCTATGCATTTTATGGACTTTGAGTAGAACTGGATCAAAAATCCCAGTGAGAGCAGTTTCAGCACCGGTGATCCATACATGAAGCTGCGTGCTAGCATTGATCAGGCTGTGTTGCAAGTATTGTGAAACTGGAATATTTGTTTTGAAAAGGCGCAGGTCCTGAAGCTGGAAAGTCTAAGCCACTTTTTTTAGTTAACAAAATATTTCCAGCACTAAAGCATTAACTTATAATTTTTTTGTGTGTACAAAACATGGGCTTGACTTATTCATAGAAAACTATAATTAGCCTCAAATTCACATTTTGTCATTTATATATTTGTAGGGCAGAGGTGGCATTTGATCAGGAAAGGACGCGACCAGAGTTTTTCGTTCTCAACCTACCAAGCCATGGTGCTGCCCGGCTGCCCTGCAGAAACCTCTCGCGTCTCCCGCGCACCAGGCAGCAGCAAATGAGCCCATTAGGTACTTCTACCTGCTCAGGTGGCCAGCTGGGTAACAGTGAATCCTGACATTTTAAACAGAACCGACAATTCAACAGTAATTTCTACAGCCGTGAGAGAGTCCGTTATGTCAAGGAACTGCATTTACAATGAAGTGAATCCGGGGCAGATTTGAATAAAAAGGAGCTAAGCTGGGTGGAGGGACAACATGGAAGATCAAACGGAGCTGGGAGCATGAAGGCTGCCTTTGTGTAGATGCAAAGGTATGAAAAGGCATCGTGGGTGGAACTGAATCTCACCAGCGAAGGGGACTCCCCGTGCACAGGCGCCGTGGGCTTCGCTGCCAGACTTGGATTTTGCCAAAGTGCAGCACAGCGTGAGGAAGTGTCAGGCGGAGCTGGGGTGCAGAGAAGCAACTCGGGAGGCCACAGAAACGGAGAGAGTGTTAGGCACCTAGAAAGGGCACAAGTTTTTTGTTTTGTTTTGTTTGGGGTTTTTTCATTTAATGGATCCTAGAAGACATACTCTCTGTTAAAGATAAATCTGTCAAAGTAGATTTCAGCCATGCCATGCTGGCGTCCTCAGAAAATCCTTGCCTTGACATTGGCCGATTGTTAATATACAAAAAGGTGGGCACCCAGCAATGGGCTGCAGGACACAGGCTAAAAACCGTAATTCAAAACTGTATAACAATGTATATTACGCTCTTGGGCGAGCTGTACAGTACCCTGGTGTTGCATGACCTAGCCTGACGAGAGAGGGATGCAAACAAAACTTGCAGGTAGAGTCCTTAGAAGGCAACGAGCACATTAAACCACATCAAGACCTCTGCGAGCTACTTCTAAAATGTTAACAAGCAGCTTGCTTACGGAGCGGTAGCAATGATAAGATACAGAGATCGAGAACATAATTGGCTAAAAATAATTTTACTGCCAGAATGCTCTTTCGAACTGCTTACTACAGCTTCACAGCAAGTTATGTGCAATTTCAGGCTGTATTTAGCAAAGTTTCATTTGAAACAAAGAAAGAAGAGCGGATATAATCCTATACGTCTACTAAGTAAATAAGACTAGCTGACAAGAGGAAAATATGACGGCCAGCAGCGTTACCAACTTTTGATCTTTTGGAAAAACTCAGAATGGATTAAATGAGAGGGAGGGTGCGAAAGTTGTCCGGCGGCGTGTTACTGAGCGAGGGGTGGGTTGTGGTAATTGTTGTTTTTAAATTGTGTTAACAGAGTGACTGAAAGCACGACTCACACGGCAGCAAGCTCCTTCCCGAGCTAAAAGGAAGGAGACCCCGTCGCCCTTGCAGCCCGCCAGCTCCCATCAGGGCTGTCGGAGTCCCTGGGTACAGGGCTGCAGCCCAGGGTGAGATGCTGGAGATGAGGCTCTTGGAGGCATCACAGCAGCCTGGCTTCGCAACAGGCGGCAAGATGCGGGATCTCGCTGCGCCAGGGCTGTGCGCGCCGCAGGCACCTCCTAAGGGCACGGAAATGGACCTCCGGGTGACGGCTGGGGTCTGCTGCTGGTGCGTGGCCCTCCAGACAGCAACTAGCCCTGCCGTGGTTTCACCCCTCTGGCCCGGGGTTTGCTCTCCCAAAGCGGGATGATCGGACGGCCGTGGTGCCCTGTGGCTCCTGAGAAATAGTCTCCCCGTTTTGGATCAGCCAGGACTATGCTTTAATCGGACACGGTCGTGTTGTTTGAAAAACCCTGCAACACGTTGGCCATGGCTGATGCTAAGAGACTAGAGAATTACGAGTCAGGCTCTCACGTACGGCTTTTTTTCATTGCTCCCTATACAACCCAGTGCCTTCAGAGAGTAGCTGTGCTGTTTGTTTATTACTGTTATTAGCTTTTATTAGATTCAACGCCACCTACTTCAGAGTGCACCCTGTTTTTCAGTTTCTTGTTTGACACCATTATTTGTACTGAGGAAAATTTAAATATATTGTAGAAATTATTATAAAGTAAATTATTATAGGATAAATTATTTAAAAATCTTATATCATATTTTAATAAATAATAACCAATTGTTAAGAAATATTAAATGTGAATACTATTGCAGCTGGCTGGGGGCATAGCAAGCAATTTTAGCAGCTGTGAAATGTTTACGTTTGTGGCATCTCTAGGAAAATTGAGCATTTTTTTAATACAAACTAAGCAATACCTTGATTCAGACACAGTTTTGAGGTGAAGATTGGTAGCCGTTCCAGCAATTGGTTGACAACTGCATCTACCTGCCACAGTAGATGAAACACTTTCTTTTTATAAACACAAAAAAGCTATGGAGATGAATGATATTTGTTTGCTGTACAATTAAACAGCTAATGTCGACATTTCAGTTACCATCGTCAGCCTGAACACCCCGCTGAGACGCGTGGGAGCAGCTTACAGCCACGCAGAGAGCCCTCCCTTCAGGCTGTCTGAAGAGTTGGGTGTAATTCCCCGTGCCAGGCTCCTTTTCAGCTGATGTCTGGAAGGTTGCTTCCATCACCGCAAAAGGCAGAGTCTGAAATAGGGTGGAAATGATGTTTTATTTCCCAGTACGGTCCCACTTTCTTCCACTGCAAACCAACTCAAAAAATTTCGGGTGCTGAGCTCTGTGATGACCAGTTTTATTCACTGCGTTTCTTCAGACAAGACCCACATCCCCCTGTTGCCAACCTCTCCCTTGAAACACTCTCACTTGAAACGTTCTCCTCAGTGCCTCTCCTGTTCTCCCTATTCCCAAACTTTCGTCGCTTCCACGCCTCGTGCAACATCAGGCCGAGTCCTGCTTCAGAGCCCCGTGGGAGGGTCCAGCTGATGGCTCCGATGCAGGGCTCGGTGCACCAGCTGAGTGGAGCGAGGCTGCGACAGACACGCAGCCAGGAACGCCTGTCTCCTGCGGGGTGCTTACCTGGGTCCTGCAGGACAGCCCGTGGCTCACAACGTGGCCCAAAGCCACCGCCTCTCCCCTACTCCGTGCAGCGGTGTGATGCATGCCCATGGTCATGTCCCCTAGCCGAGCAAAGGCACGGTGGTAAGGGTGGTACTGAAGGTGGGGGAAGAACAGCCAGCTGAGAAGGGGGAAGGTGGCACATCCAAAGCCGCGTTGGCAGCTTTGCCGGGGGCACAGCTGACACCAGTAATGTGAATGTCCGGACGGATTACCCAACATATTGCAAAGGTTTCGTTAGGGAAAAATCAAGAAACGCCAGTTACGAGCAGGGAGAATTTCAAGTAGTTTCATCCTGAATGGTGGGATTATTCAGTCAGGAAAGCACACACGAAATTGCAGATTTTTATTTTTATGGATGAGCAGCGTGGGTATCTCTGCACTGTGCTTCCAACACCTGCATGACCCCAGCGCACAACTTGTCCCAGCCCCTGATCCTAGAGAACGGGGAGCCGACGGTAGCACAGAATTGCACTACAGGCTTTGCACTGGCAGGACGGCCAGTGTGGAGTATCACATCCAAAGTGGTAATAACCTTATTTTGACTCTCTTTATCTTATGAGTATTTTTCTCATTTTACAGTCTGGCAAAACTGATGCAGAGGTAGTTCAGGTGACACACACGAAGTCACTCCTCGGGAGAAAATCAGTCAAAATATAGACCAAGTTGCCCGAATCCCTTTGTAAGCGGTTTTTGTCTCATTTTGGCCTGACTTCACATCATCTGACATCCCAAGGACTTTTGAGTGTACACTGTCTTCAACGATGCATGACAGTGGCTGCGTGACATTTGCCAGACCCCCTGAAAACTTAACGCAGAAATCTAGTAGCGATTCCGACGTGCTTCTACGTACACGTCAAATCAAACCTCACTGTCATAACTATGTTGGCTTTAAGTAAGCAGCACCAAAAACTAGATTCGACTATGAAACATTAAAGCAAGTTTCAGAAACACATTTTTCAGCCCGTGTGCAACTATTTTCCACAGTGGAAAGAACACGTTATTTGGCCATTGAGTAAAACATAACCACCACCAGTTTTGCAATGTTGAAGTAAGGTTTTTCTTCATCTGTTCTCCTCATGCCTTGAAAGAAGCGAACTGGCTGCGTTTAAGAATGTAGCTAAAGAGTATGTGGCACAACCAAAGAGTAATTAACATATAATATACCTCAAGAAAAAAAACTAGGACATTTTCAGCATTGCTGGAGATACTAAAAATATGTATTATATATTTCAAACTCAGATTGGAACTTCCCTTTGTTTTTCCTTAATTTCTCACCTGTAGAGAACAGTAGAAAGACGAAACCATGTTTTTAGACCAGAATTCACTCCAAATCCAGGTGGATTCTCCCCCCCCCCCCCCACAAGTACACCCTGTCTCACC
>NW_010539854.1:22079-30868 GCF_000687285.1 Phaethon lepturus
CCCCAAATGTGACTCAGGTTTATCAGAACGTGACAGAAAAAAATCCTGTCGATAGCATTTTCTCTGTGAGGGAGGTCAGGATAGCAGAAATTTCACAAGAACAACTGTCATCATCAGATTTCCACCTTTCAGTTGGTTTGGTGCCAAAACAGTCATTGATTTTTCACTTTCTGTTGGAGCTTGTAAATAATCGTAGTGTCTTTTTTCTCCAATAATAAAACTATTATGATACTAATTAGATACAAAAAAATAGTTCCGATCAATTTTTAATTTTTTCATCTTATCATTAAATATAGTCATGTCTATATTTTGCACATTCAGGTATATTTGAACTCAGATAAGATATCTTTAATGAAATATTAAGAAAGTGCCAAAAATGTATAGAGGATTTGTTGTGTATTACTGTGAGTGGTAAAAACAAAGCCAACTGGTAAATGAGTATTCATTTCTTCTATTTAAATACCTACAGAAAATAAGGTAAATAAAAATGTATTTGACAGTGAATATGTCCAGTGGGAACACTTCCTTGTGGTTTACTTTATAGTGGCTAAACATTAAGTCGGGCCTTTAACTTGAATTTAATGTATTAAAGCAATAACAATCAAGGCACAAGGTATTTCCTGGGAATTAATGACTGACTGGGAGAGTTGATGGGCCAATGTGAAGCTGAGGGCCATTAACCTCGGCTAGTCATTAATTTCCCTGAAAATTCCCTGTGTTGAAGTTGTTAGTGCTTTTTATAATCTTCTTATATATTAAGTATATACATAAACATTCTCCCTCCTGTCCAAGCAATTTTTAAAAAGATACCATAGGAAGGAGACGGTTAGGCAATAATTCTGTTTCCCTCGACTTTCCTATCAATTAAAGAAGAATGGCAAAGTTAAAGAAAATTAATGACAAAAAAAAGAATGGCAAAATTAAAAGTAACAAACCCAAACCATTTTAAAAGCAAAATATAAATTCCCTAAATGAACACTGTAAGGACTGTTTGAAACCTCTAGTACAACCATGCGCAGGGAGTGAGGCAGACTGTCAGCTTCTGCAGTCAATGGTGTCCCGATGGCTATGATGGAGCCGCCGGCAGCAATGTGCCTCCACACTTCTTCCAGAGGTTCCACAAAGTCGGGGCTCTGATATCCCCTGCCCCGACACTGCTCCGCCCTGTTCATTGCTGATATCTCACTTCTGCACACTTCCCCAGGAGTAGAAGATACCAAGATGCCTCCAAATAAATTTTAACACTTGGAATGGAAAATGTTGATGCAAAATCACTGTTCGCCAATCACCAGCGGGTGGAGGGAGGTGATACTTCCCCTCTACTCAGCACTGGTGAGGTCACACCTGGAGTGCCGGGTCCAGTTCTGGGCTCCTCAGTGCAAGAGAGTCATGGACATACTGGAGACAGTCCATCGAAGGGCCATGAAGATGTTTAAGGGAGTGGAGCATCTCTCCTATGAGCAAAGACTGAGAGAGCTTGGACTGCTCAGACTGGAGAAGAGAAGGCTCAGGGGCGGTCTCATAAATGTATATAAATAGGTGAAGGGAAGAGGATAGAGTCAGGCTCTTTTTGGTGGTGCCCAGTGACAGGACCAGAGGCAATGGGCACAGACTGAAAGACAGGAAGCTCCATCAGAACACCAGGAAACCCTTTTTCACTGTGAGGGTGACTGAGAACTGGCACAGGTTGCTCAAAGAGGTGGTGGAGTCTCCATCCTTGGAGATATTCAAAAGCTGTCTGGAGATGGTCCTGGGCAACAGGCTGTAGGCAGCCCTGCTTGAGCAGGGGGTTGGACAAGATGACCTCCAGAGGTCAATTCCATCTTCAACTGTTCTGTGACCCTAGGAAAATCAAGAGGTTTGACCACAGAAAAGTGTATTTCTCCGGGGTCCTCAGGAAATCCTTAAGTGTAAATGCCCATTTTCCAACATATTCTAGTCACTCAAAGGACTTACATGGTGACAGACTCATGGAATCAGATCCTATTGAGTTTAAAACCAAAAAGGAACAGTTGTGATCCTCTATTCTGACATGATATTATGTTTCTATACATACAGCTTGACAGGTCATCTTTGTCAATTATTAGTTGTTACTAATAAAGTTCATTGTGGTAATATCTCAGGGCCATTGGGGTATGACATCCTACAGTGTCGAGGGAAGAGAATGGATTGCTAGACATTCCTATGGCATTCAGAATCTTACTTTTCCTCCATCGGTTAAAACAACAAATAGATGATCCATAGCAACTCTAAGGAACAGAAATGGTGATGGCATTCTTTGTCCAGCTTTCATTTTTTGCCCTTGATGGTATCGATTTAACCTTTATGAAAATTAATCTCAGGAGCAGAACAGAGCCTGAAGACTTTACTTTTAAGACTTGCAATTTCCAAAAGGAATTGCAAGTTGCTGCTCTTCCTGGTTGTTTTGGTTTGGTGGGGTTTTTTGTGTGTGGATTGATTTTCTTATTTGATAAAGTGGTTACCAGCTAGTGCCTTGTAGCTTGGCCAACCTGTCTTCAGGAGTCATTCATTCATCTTATAATTGGTAATAAAATGTTCCATCTCCTACTGTAGCTTGTTTAAAAATCAGTCATTGCTAATAACAAATGAAAACTCAGCATATGGAAGTGTTGGAAAAGGATGTTGAACAATATGTGGGGAATTTTATTCGTCTTGATGTTTTTGTGCACCTGTGAAGTAACTGGGGCATATGAGTCCGTGATTAAATGTAGGTGGTAAAATAATTTCAATCCTGTATTAGGCCTAGTGATGAAATTACTCACTTCACATGAGGAATACCCTCTGTATGAACATATTTAAGATACAACCCTTCAGCATGGAGAAGTAAAGAAAAACAATCCATGATTAGGAAAGGGCCACTTTTAAGTCTGAAGCCCGCCTTCTGTTTAGGTAGCATTCGTACAGGTTTTTCCATAGCTCTGCTGATTTTCATCACGGATGCAGCCCTCACAAGCAAGCAAGGAAATGGTGTGCAACCCTGGATTGACCTGACCAGAGACAAAATAGGAGATAACACGTCTCTCTGTGCAAAGAATAGGAAAGAGGAAGTCTAAAGAGGATCCTAAACCAAAAGCACTGATACAGACATCCAGCAGACTCCAGGGAAGTTGTGACCCAAGTCACAACCTGAACTTTGTGGATGAAGCTTCCCTCTTGATAGGGCTAAATTAAAAGCTGAAACCCAGCAAATGAGGCTGAACTGACAGAGAGGAAAAGACAATTCAGATATATACTGAATGGCCTCAAACAGTGGCGAACTATCCAGTATGAAACTATAAAAAGCTGTGTAAGTGCCTTTTCTTCTTGGCAAAACACCATATATTTGACAAAACTGTTTCCACTAACCGAAACAATCATTAAGTGAGAAGGATGTATTTTATCATTTGAGATGCCACCCCAGCTGTAAGATTTCCATTAGATTGTCTTGGCTCAGTGTCTGATATTTATTCTTATCATTTAGGAGCATCAGATACTCATACCTTGGAAGACGTCTATTGAATGGAGATAAGTGTTTGGTATTCACACCACAAGTGATATCACTGCACTGGAGTTAACTCAGTTTCACAACCTGAGAGTTCAGAGCACTATCAGAGAAAGAACTGGGAGTTTATTTATATCAAGATGTTCTACAATTCTTCCTTAGGCAGTTAACCGTGGGATTATCCTATCCATTTCTGCTATTATAAAATACTCTATAAATTTATATCTTGCATGGAAGGTTAGAGGCAGAACGATTAGAAATAAATTTTAAGAAAATATTCTGAAGACTTTTAAAGAGATCTAAACTGCTGGAAGACAAGCAGTTCACGAATTGCAGTGTTGCGAGCTGTAGTGACTGCGGAGAGCAGAAAGAGGGGCCCTGTAACTTCTCTTCCAGCTGCATACGGTGTTGCTCAAGAAGTGTAGCCAGGCAGAAAGAGATGTTTACAGAGAATTGCAGTGTCTCGTTAGAATGGCAGCTGTTTGGTTAACCAATTAAGAAATTATATTGATTTGCACAGCAGTTTTTAGAAATACGTGCCAGTTTTATTGCCACCGCTTTTAAGAAGCGATGGTGCCTCTAACTAGGTCTGGGCCAGGGAAATGGTTGCATCCGGAAACAGACTAATAAATGCAGAGATAAATATGACTTCAACTGTTGATGTGGACTAAAACGGGTGTAATTCCAAGGGAGTTATGTGGTCATGGCCATCTAATTTGTAAATACATTGTTAGCTACGATCACTTGCAAAGTAGATAAAAAACCCTAATGATTTCCCAGTTTGCCAGTACTGAGACCTTCCATTTTAAATGAAAAATGCAGTTCTTTGAAAACCTGTATTGGAATCTACATGCAAATTGT
Organism: Phaethon lepturus; assembly: GCF_000687285.1. Lineage (NCBI taxonomy): Eukaryota > Metazoa > Chordata > Aves > Phaethontiformes > Phaethontidae > Phaethon > Phaethon lepturus. Next base: position 26,443 of record NW_010539854.1, read on the forward strand.
ATTGCTTTTTGGCTGCTTCTTAGAGATGGTTCCAGCAAAACCCGCATATTTTTCTATGCAAAAAAAGGTGAATTTAGATCTACTGAAATCCACTGTGAGAAGAGCATGGTAAGGGCTTGAGCAGACCTATGGTGAAGACCATTCTAAGAAATAATATTGATTATACTACATGTGTTTCATTTACAAGCTGCACTGATGGTGAGCCTGTTACATAGACTGCAAAGGAAACCTTTTTAAAGGACAAGCAGATTAAATAGAAGAGTTTTACTAAATGATTGTGTTTCCATGGAATTGACACCCCAGCCTTACGTGCTCGAGACGGATGATTGCTAGCATGATCATATTCATTGTGAAGAGACCAGAAATAGTCAGTAATGAAGAAACTGATGTGAAGGAAAATCTCTCTCTTTTTCTTGACCTGATAATTGGAGAGTTTGTGTCTCCGGAAGAATGAGGTTGGAAAGATTGTAACAACATCGAATTGAAATAGCCAATTTCACTAAAGCCTTAGTCTCTTAAAATGTTGTCCAGATTTTGTTAACGTTTTATGGCTGAACATAACTCTCAGATATTCATTTCCAAAGGAGGAGAAAAAGGCTTTTGAGGGTCCTATTAACAGAAGGATGATAATTTAACCTGGGAGGAAAGATGTAACGTGAGGATATTGGTTCTTGTTATAGGCAACTGTTATTCATTCCCAGCGATCTCAGACAAAGCAGATTCTCCGAGGGAGAGCTCGTTCTAGGGGAGCTGGTCAGCTGCTGCCCGCTGAGTTTTTTAGCCCTGGCTGGAGACACATCTTAGGAGTGTCATTTGCTTAGAATGACAGGATTATAACGCTTAGTATGCAGGATTATAACATTGTCTTACCCCTGCAGAGGTCTGGCCACACTTCTCCTACTACCACCATGAACCATTCCTTCCCACTGATAGCTCATCGCCTTCACTCTTCCGAATCCTGTGTCAAGGAACTTAATCTTACTCTCCACTTCCGCAGCTTTCTGGGGTGAATTTCAGTGCTTACTGACAAATGAGGGTCTCTAGACGTTAAGACTAAATTAATAGTTCTAACTAGAGCATCATTTTTACTCTTGACTGCCATAGCTCTGCCCATTTTTCTTTTGTCTCCGATGTCCATTTGGGAATGTTGCAGAGCTTTCACAGAGGTTCAAGTTATTAAAGTACCCTCATCGCACTCTGTTGGTTTTCACTACACATAGCGAATTGAAACAAGAGGAGTGCCTGAAATTAAGATAACTTTCCAGCTGCTTGTGAAACATTTTGCAATGCATAGTTCATAAGGGCTATTTAACACAGATTTCTCATTAGCATAATATTCTCGCACGTTAAATGTTTTATATGACATTTTTGTAGCTACTGTGGGCAATAAATAAAATGGCTTTCCTACAAGAAAATATTTTCTTGGTAAATGTACTTATGGACGTGTTTTAACTCCTTATTACTACTCAGAACCGTCATGTGCTATCCTAACTTTGTCTTTGTGCATGTTCATCTGCCAACATCAAAGAGCTCACACTGCTATTCTTCCTCAACCAGCTGTTGGCTTTATTATGCCAAATTCTGGTTTCCGTAGCATAGACTGAAGTCATTCTTTTGATTATAGATGGATCAAAATTTGCTTCGTCACCTCACTGACTCTTTGAAGCATATTTTGCATGTAGAGAAAAAGACATACTTTTCCCGGAAGTAGTTTCTAGAAACTACTTTGACACAAAGTGAAAGAGCTCTGTGCCAACTGTTCAGACTCCTTTAGCCAATAACCAGAAGCACAGTGCAGGCTGGACAGTGGAGAAAGCGGCATTTAAGGTGATGACCTCCACAGCCCATGTTCTCAGAGGTGTGAGCACACTTGGCTAGCAACTGAAATAAGGTGCTGTTCTAGAAAAATGCTAGAGTAGAAAAGCTTTTACCTGATCTGGTCTCATATGGACGAGGTAGAACACGGTGTGGTTGATTAGTCCCACAGACACAAGATGGTGTTTAATAAATTCCGGTGGAAGGAAAGTGAGCGATGATTTACCACCACATAAAATAAGTGGATGGTGCATTGAGGTATATCAGTAGGAGTACTGAGTCACAGCTCATCATCTGGAAAACTGGAAATTTTCAGTACTACAGCAACCCAGCAGTTGCTGTATATATTGTGGGAGCACGGGGAAAGTGACAAGTAATGCTTTTTGGAGCATATTATAAAAGAAGTGGGTTTTATCTTCTGGGTGTTTCCATCCTATAAGTTTTCCTGTCAGATTTGGGAGAACAATATTTCACTTGGCTTTCAGTTTGTCTCTGAATCATTGTAACAATGGAATTTATTCTTCCAAACCTGAAATTGCTGAAGAAAAAACGGCAGAGCTATTTGGGAGGTGGGTGGCAAAGAGGAGAAGAGAGGGAAAAGAAAGACAGTCTGTGCCTGACTGATCTAATTTTCTGCATCTCACAAACTCAAGGCAAATATGATAGCATTTGATTAATATTCATTGTGAAGTGACCAAATGCTTGTTTTCTTGGTTTGAAAATCAGGATAAGGAGAGCATTTCTCCTGCGATGGGCTAGACTCAGGAGCAGCTTCATGTGAGACCTGAAAAGAGTGATGATTTTTTTTTGTAAAGGGAACAGCCTCTGTGCAGTGGGCACGCTTCAGCGAAAAAGACAAGAACTTTCCTCTAGGATTTAATACATTTGTAGCAGTTATAGGAAAGACACCTGCAGACAAAACAATCCGTTTATGGAGGATTTAGTGGAAAATCACTGAATTCTTCTAGACTGGAGGCATGTCAGTGTTGTCTCTACTGCTGATGCATTGTTTGAAGAGGCACAGTTGCACAAGCCAGTCCTTGATGTCACTGGCAGACCTTACTGTAGGTAACTATGGGATTTCAGAGGGATGCTTACTGGTCAGTAACTCTTGATTTAGCTGAGAAGGCAAAACTGGAAAAACTATGACATTGTTAAATATGTCTCATGTATTATAAGCTCAAAGAGGATAAACATTCAATCTAGAGATGAAATATTCTTTATTATTTAAAAGATGTAAAAGCTTGTGCTGCTTATTTAACAATTGCCTTTCTAAGCAGAGTTATGGCACCCAAACTTTCAATGTTCACATTGTCTTCTGAATCATTGCACCAGTGTGCCACGAGGTTGTCAGGTCTTGAAGTGACAGACCAGAACCGTTTTCTTGGTTGGAGTAGAGTCAAAATGTTTTTTCTAAATGCCCGTATCAATTTTTATCGTCATCTCTGCAGGTTTAGTCATACTTTTTTGCTGAAAGCTTTGCTTGATTTTGATCTTTTTACGTTAGGAATAGGTTGCAGCTGTGCTTATGTATAATTAATGTTTATTAATTTTGTGAAATTAAATTGTTTAAACTTCTTTCAGGTAAGTACTATGTTTCTATTAAAAAATGTGTGTTATACTTGCTACTTTTCCTACATACAGACTTCTGGTTTACTACTCATTAAATATTCAGGTAGTCTGGTGTCTCACTTATGAGACATAAGAAGAGGAACTGAAAACAGCCTCAATTCTGCAGAAGACTAGACAAAGGCAAGTGATTTTATTTTTGTAGCTTACTTTTTAATATCACTAGACTACAGAGTGATACCATAGTTTGTAACACGACTGCATGGATTTCTGGCTTACCTTGAAGAGGTTGGGTCGCAAAATATAGGATTAGGATAAAATGTTTGGGAAAGGCAAAGATTGTCTTAGCCAAGGTGGAATCGATCGCTGTGAAAAGAATGAATGGAACATTTTTATTACACAAATTTGAAAACAGCATCAAGTCAGTGTGACTGCATCAACGCACTCCACTCCTCCCAACCCTCTTTTAACTTGGTTGGACTAGCTGGCTAGCGCTAGCATGTATTCTTTTAACGTCAGTATCACAGTGAAAGCCTTATGAACAAAAAAGATACAAACCCAATAATCAAAATACACCGTTTGTTTCCGAAATGCAAGTGCATCAGGCAAAAGCCAGAGAACGAGCGAGCGATTAGCAAGGGATGGGTTGTTCTTCCATCAGCGCGGGAGCTACGACAGCACACGCACAACCTGAAGTTTCGCTGCCGTTTTAGTTGCAATACGCACATTCTCCTAACGCTTACTTTGACGTATTTACCTGCTGCTTTTGCAAAATTTGTAAGCATTGCAAAACAAGTTTTTAAGAGCTGACCACCTCCAGCTAGGTCATCTCTCACCCTCCGCTGTCAGAGGGCCACCAAGAAGCGGCTTCCAGCATATTCCTCGACACGCACGTTACCTGTGAGGGGCCAAGACCGCGCGCGTGGCGCGGTGCCGGAGGAAGGAGGCGCCCGCAGCTCCCCGCGTGCCTCACAGACGCCTCCCTGCCCGCGGGGAGCTGGAACACGGGTGGGAGGCGGCCCCGGTTTGGCGGCAGCGCACC
>NW_010539855.1:0-26761 GCF_000687285.1 Phaethon lepturus
CCTCGGCCCATCGATCCAGCCTGTCCAGAGCTCTCTGTAAAGCCTTCCTTCCCTCAAGCAGATCAACATTCCCACCCAACTTGGTGTCATCTGCAAACTTACACAACACTGAGCCCTGGGGAACACACTTCTGACCAGCCACCAACTGCACTTAACTCCATTCACCACAACTCTTTGGGCCCAGCTATCCAGCCAGTTTTTACTAAGCAAAGAGTGCACCTGTACAAGCCCTAAGCAGCCAGTTTCTCCAGGAGAATGCTGTGGGAAATAATGTCAAAGGCTTTACTAAAGTCTAGGTAGACGACATTCACAGCCTTTTCCTCATCCACTAAGTGGGTCACCTTGTCATAGCAGGAGATCAGGTTGGTCAAGCAGGACCTGCCTTTCACAAACCCATGCTGATTGGGCCTGATCACCTGGTTGTCCTGTATGTGCTGCATGGATGGCACTCCACATTATCTGCTCCATAATCTTCCCCGGCACCAAGGTCAGACTGTAAGGCCTGTAGTTCTTCAGATCCTCCTTACGGCCCTTCTTGTAGATGGGTGTCAAATTTGTTAACTTCCAGTCAACTGGGACATCCCCAGTTAGCCTGGACTGCTGATAAATGATTAGCAGTGGCTTGGTAAGCACTTCTACGAGCTCCCTCAGTACCCTTGGGTGGATCCCATCTAGCCCCATAGACTTGTGTGTGTCTAAGTGGTGTAGCAGGTCACTAACCATTTCCCCTTGGATTATGGGGGCTTCACTCTGCTCCCTGTCCCTGTCTTCCAGCTCAGGGAGCTGGGTACCTTGAAAACAACTGGTCTTACTATCAAAGACTCGAGGCAAAGGTGGCATTAAGCACCTCAGCCTTTTCCTCATCCTTTGTCACTTTGTTTCCCCCTGCGTCCAATAAAGGATGAAGAGAGGCTCCTTAGCCCTCCTTTTGCTGCTAATGTATTTATAGAAACATTTTTAGTTGTCTTTTATAGCAGTAGCCAGATTAAGTTCTAGTTGGGCTTTGGTCCTTCTAATTTTCTCCCTGCATAACCTCACAACATCCTTGTAGTCCTCCTGAGTTGCCTGCCCCTTCTTCCAAAGGTCTTAAACTCGCTTACTCCTTGCCAGCTCGTCTTTCGGCACATGGGGACAGCCTGCACTTGCACCTTTAAGATTTCCTTCTTGAAGAATGTCCAGCCTTCCTGGACAACTCTGCCCTTCAGGACTGCCTCCCAAGGGACTCTGCCAACTAGGCTTTTAAACGGGCCAAAGTCTGCCCTCTGGAAATCCAAGGTAGCAGTTCTGTTGACCCCCCTCCTTACTTCTCCAAGAATTGAGAACTCTATCATTTTGTGATTGCTATGCCCAAGTCGGCCTCCAACCACCACGTAACCCGCAAGTCCTTCTCTGTTCACAAACAACAGGTCCAGTGGTTTGCCTTCCCTAGTTGGCTCACTTACCAGCTGTGTAAGGAAGTTATCTTCCACATGCTCCAGGAGCCTCCTAGACTGTTTCCTCCCTGCTGTATTGTATTTCCAGCACGTGTCTTGTAAGTTGAAGTCCCCCATGAGAGCAAGGGCTAGCGATCTTGAGACTTCTCTCAGCCGCTTATAGAATGTTTTGTCTGCCTCTTCATCCTGGTTGGGTGGTCTATAACAGACTCCCACCATGATATCTGCCTTGTTGGCCTTTCCCCTGATTCTTACCCATAAACGCCCAACCCTATTGTCACCATCATTAAGCTCTAGACAATCAAAACATTCCCTAACATACAGGGCTACCCCACCGCCTCTCCTTCCTCGCCTATCCCTTCTGAAGAGCTTATAGCCATCCACTGCAGCACTCCAGTTGTGTGAGTCACCCACCGTGTTTCCTTGATGGCAACTATATCATAGTTTTCCTGCTGCACAACTGCTTCCAGCTCCTCCTGTTTGTTGCCCATGCTGTTCTAAACATTTCCAGAACAGATTTTGAGAATACGTGCACAAATACTGGGCTAATCATAAGACTTCTGTGTTAAATTATATTAAGTTATATTGCCTATTCATGCAGCTATTTTAGAAGGAAGGTGGCATGTGACAAGTTTATTGAAATCACTAGAACAATACAGTGTATTCCCAGAAGCAAATGATGACACAGACACTTTTGTGCTACGTGACAGATGTTGAAATAGATGCCTTCAAGGATGCTTGAGCTATTCTTTGACTTTTCTAGGGAGTAACCAATATAATGAGCTTGTTGGATGCACATCCTGAGTAATTAAGACAGAGGTAGTCCCTGCCTTCATTACAAACCTTTTGTAACCTCGCAGAAATGGTATAAGCAAGAACATTCTGTAGCAAGATCTTGAGGCTCAAGCACTATAATAACTTGATATAGAAACACGACCTTGCCATATTCTTTCCCAATAGCAAAAAAACTCTTACAAATAGAGTCCAGAAACAATTTATAGATACCGGGAAGAAAAGAGACAAAGACAATAGCCCTGATCATAAACTAGCAGTTCTCAAATGAACTCAAAGGATTGCTCTATGTTAGGAAAAACAACTATTTCTGTCCTTTGACCTTAATTCTCACCTTTAGTTGGTGTGGCCAAATGAGAATGTGCAACAGCACATAAAAAAAACCCCTTTGGCCTCATTGCCCAATAGAGGTGGCTTGTCCCTCCTCTCATCACCTCACAAAGAAGGAATAAAATGAGGTCCTAACCATCTGTGGCAGTGTGAAAGATGACATCATGCCGGAGTGATGATGAAAAACTCTGAATACTACAGATTTCCTACCTACCTTTCACCTAAAAATGTAGTTGCAAATGCAGTTAAAGTAGTGAAAATTCCAAATTCACAAATAATCAAAATGTTACCTGCTTTAGTTTATAAACAAAAGCATATTAATATTGCTAATTTCAGAGAACGATTTAAAAAAATAATTAAATGTGTTAAAACTATTCTGCTAACCATGTCAATAGTAATTATTATGCTAATAACAATGCTGTAACACTTAGTCTTTTATTAAAGATGTAAGAAAAGTTATAGACGCTTCATGTAAACTATTAAGATTGCTTTTAATTATACTAATATATCTTTCTGTTTGTTGTCAAGATTTTTAATGAAGACCTATCACAATCTGGTGACTTAGGATCACACTGGCAAACTATTGAGGGCAGTAATGACACTAAATCCGCTTTCTCTAATTCACCTGTTACCACTCCTTGAGCAGACTTTATTTGTAGTAAAATACATTTTCTTCCTGTATCTTCTTTCTAAACAACTTAGCATAACCTTAGTTAGAAATTTGTAATTGTGGCTAAAACAAAAATACTTTCTCCAAAAAGTACTCCATGTGAAAGAATAAATGATTGAGAAAATTTGAGAACAACAGGATAAATGGACAACGCTTTTATTTAATTTTGATGTTTTGAACATATGCATCTAACATGCTGGACTTTTAAACTGAAGGCTAGAAGAGGGAAAGGACTGATACTACTGGAATACAAGAATTGTTACCTGTTAAAATGCTGAAAAGTTTACAAATTTTATGACCTTAGTGAGCATGAAAAGACGCATTTAATAATGTAATGTTTCTGAAGATGGAGAGTGAAATAGCTTCATGAGGTACTTCAGTGCTTAGATCAAGGGTGCAGGGAGATGTATACCTAAATCTGTAGAATGCAGTCAGAGAGCTTGCATTGGCTGCAGCTCAGCTGGACAAAGAACTTACTGTCCTGGATACTTACTTAATAATCCCTTCTCCAATCTGTATATAACTGCATATATATTTGCTTCTTGACCTTGTTCTAAAAAGTCTGAACAATGCTGTTTTGCCTCTTAAAAAAACCACCCTCGACACGTCATTTTAATAGAATGGGACCCTGAAGTGACTACATGCGCAGTCCCGCTGACAGATCTGGGATGACGGCAGTCTCTGAGAAGCAGCTCAGTGCTACAACCTTTTAACCCAGCCTGGCAGCACAGCACTTCTGCCCGTAGAGTTATGTGAAAGGCATGCTGATTCCACAGCCCCGGAGCAGAAACCACCAGGTTTTGAGGTTGTTTCTCTTTGAGGGTTGTATGGGTGAGAGACCACATTTAAAAAGTGCTTGTTATTTTTTACAGGTGGAAATAAAAATATACTGCTCTCTCTTGAAAGCCATGAAGTTTTGCTAAGACAATGGGTGAAAATTGACTCACTGATGAGAAAGTCCATGACTGCTTTCAGATGAGTGATAGCTGGGATGGAAGAACAACTTTTTCTTACACGTTACAGGTTTAGGTGAGAAGAGGGTCATGATGTATGTATGACCTGGCTTCCTTTTGATCCCAGTCAGTGACTGAGTTCTTGGAAATATTTATGCCAGTGAAAGCTTAAGACCTCTATCACTGTACAAGCAGAAGAAACTAGAGCACAAAAAACCCACTGCTAAAATGTAATCTCTGTTCATCCCCCAGTCACTCCAACGATTGCTAGAGTTTTGCTGAAGCTACCCATACACAGAACTTTGCTGTTATCAGGATCTCAACTGAAGCCATATATCCTGTATCAAAAAATGTGAAAGAATCATACATTTCAAGAGGAAAAGGTGTGTTTGGGTGGAATTTATCTCTGGATTTAGACAGGTGTTTCCTGTCCATGCTAAGAGAGTAAGCTTGCTTTAAGCAGACTAACAGCATATCAAAAATCTGACACATACAATTTAGAGAGTACCTGGATCCTGCCTAGATCACATCTAGAAAAACTAGCACCTTAAATTATTCCTTGTCTTTCCAGACACAATACCACAAAGTTAGGCAATTTTTAAGACACTTTAGGATAATCGAAAGATACTCTAACTACATTTATTCTATGAAGAAATACAAATATTTGGATGACTTAATGGAGACAAAGAGTACAAGAAAGATAAAGGTGCACATCAGATTCCCAGATGTAGTGTCAAGATTGTAGGTGTGGGAACGACTGGTAATGGGCACACTATTATTGCCACTTCGTTTCTGTTGCTTTATGGAAAAGTATCCAATTTTGGATGTCTGCCTGAAACATGAAAAATATCAATAATGTGAAGTGACAGAACATGATCCATGACCTCTGCTTTTTCCTGCTATCGGTATCCTGGGAAAGACAGGCTGGCTTGGAGCTCTGGTCATTTTCACTTTCTTTAGAGTAATCTGTTTTGATTCTAAAGAAACACTTATTCTTTTAATAGTAAACCCACAATCCTCGCTGATGATTCAGGACCAGAGCCAAGAATATCTCTGTAACAGTATCTATGTAGCCATTACTCTGGTATGGAAATTGGAGGTGCCTCAAATAGCATGTAAAGCATACCTTCTGCGATCAAATCCTTTGTTGCCCACCTCTACTTCTTAAGTGAAAACTCCAGGACCAGGACAATGAAACAGGGATAAGGTAAGTCCATTACTTACTTTTTGTGCAATAATCTTTGCCACCATGCCTTAGGAAAAAAACATCCTACTGTCCAAAGCTTCAGTGCCATATTATGTGTGATATAGGGGTGCTGGTCAAGAAGTAGGGTGAAAGGTGTTGTGGCTTTCTGACTGTTTTCTGGAACTGAAACAAGATGAAGTTTGAACCAAAGTACGAAAAATATCCTGTGATGTGATACATGCATTGTAGCTGCATTTTTGAATTCTGCAACCTCAACATATACTGTTCCACATGGGAGAAGTGCAGGTATCACTGGCAGCTCTGATGGAAGGAGACATGTCCACAGTGGCGTCCTATCATTCTCAACAGAGCTTGGAATTGCTAAGATGATTCTAAAGGACCACAAAAAAACTAATATCACCAAGCAAAAGACAAGGTTTGTGTGAACATAGCTCACTTAAGTTAGTTCATGTATTTCAGATAGTGGTAGTAGTGTAGCTGTGGCAACAGCAACTCAGCAGGGGGGAAAAATGCCTATTTACCTCTCCATTTGGGCAGGTTGTGTAGCCTGAACTGAGCTGTGTAGCAGCTCACATGAGGTAAACTTTAAAACAGACTGAATATTACCAAGGGAAACCTGAAATGGCAATAATCTAGAAAATCTAGTGAAAAGAGGTTTAGGATTAACTCTGAATTGGACAAGAAGAGGAGGATTTTTTTTTTCTTTTATTTATGCTAAAGCCTTTCACTGAATGTGGATCATGATCACCACAGACTGGAGTTTTACCAAGACCAGTAGGTTCAATTCTTAAGAGATAATGGTGGATATAAGCTGAAGATCAATATCAACATTAATTGCTCTGTTTGCAGTCTTAAAAAAAAGATGGGAAGAAAGATGGGCTTGCCTTTTTCTAAATAAATGGCTACAGAGCAGTTATATGGCAGCAGAGCTGCCTCTGGAGTACTTCTGATTCATCCATGATCTCCATTCTTTTTACAGTTCAGTTGGGACTGAGAGTTCTTATAGCTGATGCCAAGGACATAGCGATAACATATGACTCCAACTCTGAGATACTGACAGATCCAGAAGACTGAAATGTCTTATGCAGAGCCAAGAAGCCACTGAAAATTGCCATGACTGAATTCTTCTGATGCCAAATATTGTGAGCCTTTGAAGCATTCCTGATGAGGTTGTCCTATTGCTTTTACTGGCCACCCTAAATACTTTTGTCAACACACAACAAAGAATAGTGCGCAAAAGCACATCCTCGGACCTTGAATGGAAATGTCTGATTTTGGGAAGATAACTGGGCAAGATGGCAACAGTTTAAATTGCAGCTTGGTTTTCAGTACAGGCCTTGAATCAAGGCAAAGCTTTAAGAATGTCCCTCAACCACAGAAGCAGTCTTTTTTTTTTTTTTTTTTTAATGAAAGCCTAAAAATCAGAACAAAGTACTACTATCCTACTACATATTACTAATACTACAAACTGTAGAAATAGAAGGTATCCAGCAAAGCAGTGTTTTCTAAATCTTTCTGTAGCAGAGAAGAAAGGACTTAAGTACAGCACTTAACTTCAGATGCTGAACAGTATTTTTCTTAGAGAATACTTCAGCTGCAGTGACTTTAGTAAAAATGGCGGGTACTAGCACCTCCTACACATGCTTACAGAGGCCCTAGAAAAAGACATACACAGCACAGATGAGATTTCTTGTATGGGCTTGGGTGAGGATAAATAAGTGATTTGGTAATTTGAGCGACCAACTGTTTGAATGAACCTAGAAAATAAGGAACTACAGCTCATACAGATTCAGTTACCAAGTTCCATTAGCACCAAAACACCCTAATGTGCAGTGTAGTCAAAACCATAACACATCTCCCTGGAGTACTGCAGACACCAGACTTGTTTCATTCCTCTTTTTCCTCTTTGGTGAACCACAGCATGTTTTTGCAAATGGGGATATGAGACTTCCTAAATACTCAGTAACCCTCAGCACTGCAGGACTAATATGCTGTATTTCTGGATAATAAGCTGTAGCAGGATAAGTCCAATAAGTAGTAATAAAAAAGGTTCATCTACAACACTAAAATGTTTTAACTACCAGGGTAGCCAATTTTGGCCTCTGGCTTACAAATATTAATAGAATCAAGATGTCTTTAAATGGTTCTCTAGAGCACTTGGTTTCAGGAGGCCTGTAATTCCTTCACAGCTCATTCCTCCTAAAGGAGAGGAATCCTTTTGGTAAAACATAACAGAAAGTGAATTTTAAAAAGCGGTTTTGTACTTTGTGGCACAGTTCTCAAGGTCATAACACTGGAACATTTATCAGCAGTATAATTAGAAAGAATTAACAGGCTGCCAACAGTGCTGAATTAATGATGCTTCAAAACAAAAAAACTATACATATTCATTAAAAGAATATGTTTACATATGTCAGAGAGAACACAAATGCTTATATAGAAATGTTATAAATACATTGTTCTATATAATTTGATTTCAAATTATGAGATTTCTTCCCATGTGGAGTATTTCTGAAAGTGTGGAAGAGATAATACAAAAGCAATATTGAGACCAGTGGCAGCTTTGATTTTAATATCACCAAGGAACTGGGATAATTCCATCAGGCCTAGTTTCATTAATAGAGATCAAATCTGTTTTCCTTCCCACCGACATTAAACTACCACATTTAAGGGTCTGATGCAAATTTGGAGAGCTCAGGTAGCTACAAGGTCATAGCAATCCAGTCAGTTCCTTCAACAAAGACTGTTGCTCTTCCATGAGGGATGACTGATCTACCAGAGTTTTCAATCTGGCATATTAAGATAAACTGTAATTATGGCTGTTATGCCTTTAATACACAAGGCTTTAAACTGGAAACGTTCTGCTGTTTCATAAACTGTTTACTCACTCCAGTGGTAAGGGCATCAGTCACCACAGAAAGAAAGAGCTGCTACTTGTGCAGTACTTGCTTCAGTTGTCTGACTTTTGTCGCTCACAGAAAATGTTGATCAAGATTTTAATGCTTTTCTATCACAGGCCTTTGTAAGACTTACCATGGTGAATCATCATTACAATAAGAACTGTATTATTTGCATATAAATTAAAAAAACCCCTCCCATGAAGTGACAACAACATAAAGAACTAGCAGGCAAAAAGATTCGGATAAAGCATTATAGTATTATGAGAACTAGACAGACATTTAGGTGACAGATTAGAACATAACTGTTTTAGGACACAGTATATAATAATTTCATGAGTTTGGTAGAATTACACTGTTTGGGTGGGTCAGACTTGATAAACTCTTAAAAAGTAAGTAGTAATTCAACACACCAAACAGCTGATCCAACGGAACAGTTCTCCTGGCGCTAACATCACCCTTTTCATCATAAACTGTGTCAACACGTCTACAGTGGTAGTTCCAAACTCAACATTTTTTTCTACTTTTTTTGCTGGTTATAGAACATCTTCAGAAACTTAAGTAACTCCAACTGCTCTGAGCCACGTGGAGAATAAATTCCAATTTCTAACACTCTGAGATCCTGGCAATTAAAAGCCACTGTCCTGTCAGTGTCGTTACTGAACCCGCGGTACCTCGCAGGGAGGAGGCAGTCCTTGCAGAGCCCTGGCTATCAGAATTTGGTTCTTAAAAGTAACCTTGAAAAATACTGGCAGTCATACCAGAGAACTTAATTGCAAGATGCTAATAGACCAGTACGTTACTTAATAAGCAAGTTGCCAAATTCTGCACCAGCTACAATTTCTGCAGTGTTTAAGATGCAGTTATATGAAAATCCCAAAGTGAGCAAAACATTTATCCAAAAGAAACAGTAGCAACCCCTTGCTGCAAGAAGGTGGGGGAAAAAGCTAACTTGGCAATATGTACTACCTGCTCTTTTAATTACAGCTGGGAATAATCAAAACTCAGGCTGCAAATTAATTTCCCAAACATTGCCCTACACCCTCAGTCAAAAGGGATAATACCACTCCTTCCATTCCTGTACTTGACTCCTGAATCAGCAAGTTACCTTTGCCTTGTCTGGATGGCACGTCAGCAATCTTTCTCACCCCTGATCTACACTCTCACAGCTACCAAAAAAGGAATTAAAACTTAAGCAAACCACGTGAGAATAAAAAGTTCTTTGTCATCAGCAAATTGAAGCCTCTTGAATTTACACCTTTTTACTGTTCTTCTCCATGTCATTACATACAGGTGACCACAACTAGAAAACAAGAGATAAAAATGCAAATTCTTTGTGGATAGACTTATGTGGTCACAAAAGAGATGCCCATTAATTTTTCCATTGTAGGAATGGTATGATAATAATTAATGTTAATTTTAGACACAAGAAGCATTACCACTTGTGCTATGCCTGTTTAAATAAAAAAACACCATAAAACAACCTGATACTGAGAACATATTTAGACTTTCCTACACACATTTTCTCTAACATCCTAAATGACTAGAATCACAGAAGCATCATTCTTTATTAGCATTGATAAGCAATGCTTTTCAAAGTCCTTTCCCTCACATACCTGATATAGTCATGAGTAATCATGTAATTATTTTATATTACCTTTCTCATCAATGTTTTAGCCTTCCTTTTACTTAAGCTTTCCATCTTAATTTTACCACTTTGGCACCTGAGGCAAAGATTTGCAATTCCTACTCCTGCTTGAGTCTGAGCTCTGAGCACTCAGAATTGCAGTACAGCTCTAGACTGTGTCTGCCAGCATGTCCAGAAAAAAAAAATCTAAAGCTTTCACAGAGGGACTTTCAAGCACACTACTAATTTCTTGAACTATTTTTATTGATTAATTCCTCCAGTGAAAAAGAGGCTGCTGCATATCACAGCTGCTAAACTGATAGTGTATGAGCCTTACCTACTTGTCTGTGAAGAATGTGAGTTCTCAAAGATGGCACATTTTAGAAGGAAACTTCAATCTTGGCACCTGATGCTACTGAGAGATTTGTCCCTATAAAGGGTAGGTTTGTGGGTTTTTTTTTAAAGACAACTTTCCTTGTTTTACCATCCTTCAGTGCAGAAGCTGGATGAGAGACAGAAATACTCACAGGGCTCTTGAATTCCACAGAGCTGGCTTTTCTGAGAGGAAGCCCTGAAGCTTGTGCTGTCTTTCTTGATCTGTAGTTTAACAGAAGTGCAAATAGAGCACAAACTTAAGGTATAATATTCATCCAGGCAATACAGGCCACCAGAACACATCCACCGGATTTTGAAAAATGACCGTTAAAGAAAAGCAGCTCTTGTTTCTTTTCCTATGACACGGTCAAGTACAGGTTGAGCTTTAGCTTAGCATGTGGTTTTGCAATCGGCTTAGGCTGACACAAGACAGGGCTCTTACTGAAAGAGATGGTTCTGCCCTCCCATTTTCAGGTTCCTGCCCCCTCCCTGGTGGCAGCACCATGGGCTGTGTATCCCTGCAGCCTGGCGATCCAGCTAACACCTAGTCCTGAACAAACAGGAGGAACCCAAATGCGACCACAGGTTCCTTATCCCCAGAGGAACTGTAGCTCTTCAAGATGCTGTGACAGTGTCAAACCCTTAATTGCCAAAGCCAGCACTGCCAAAATGTAAGAATGGAAAGTGAATCATGGAATTCACATTGATTATAACATATCAAACAACCAGAATCACTAGAGTGAAAACAATTGTTCTGCAATTATGTCTTTGTGAATCAGACTCCCGGTGAAAGATGACAGAAAGAAAATTCAGCTATATCAGTCAAATGATGACAGCAATACTGCAATCTCAGTGTGGTTTCTGATCATGTGAAAAACCCAAGTCGTAATTTATAACAGAGTTGTTTTAAGAAAACTATCCAACCTTTAGAATCGAATCAAAGACACAAACTGGCAGAGAAGCCACTTCCTCACTAAATGACTGTCATGACTGTTATTTCTGGTTAGTATAATTCATCTCACTTCTTTCTGCATCTGTGTTGTTTCCATGCTTGACATACTCATTCTGATAGGTCATCATACCTTCCTTTCTTTATATTTTATCTGTCTGCTCTTTGGAAACCAAGGCAAAGGCATCCATTTAATTTTGGGACCATATGTATACTATTGCTAATCCTAACCTTGTCCTCAGTGCATGGTGGTTCCACTTCTTTTCCTGATCTTTTTATATCTGTGGCTATAGAAAGTTTTAATATTTATTTTTATTTCCTTTAGAAGGTCTAATTCAGCATGAGTTTTCACAATTCTTACTTTCTTCAGGTAATTTTTGCCTCCCAGAAACATCTCTCTCTCGACCAATTTTTAAGGCTGCTGCTAATTTTATTTTGGATGCAGCCAGTTAGGTTTGTAACTCTTCCTTATGCTTTCTCCCCTTTGATTGGGATGCAAAGACCTCAGACTTTTGATTTAAATAAATTCCCCTGCTTCCTCTACACTCGAACCTCTTGAGTACTTCAGTCCAATTTACTTGCTACCTAATATTCTAAATTTTTCAGTTTACTACTTTGAAATTGAAAACATTACTTGTTTAGCATAGGGTTTTTTATTTAAATATAAGTGTACTCAATTCATGGTCACTACAGCTGAAGTTGGTTTCAGTGATGATTTCTTCTCTAGTATCATCAATACTTATTACAATCCTAAATCAACATTACATCTTGCTAATCTAGTAAATACTGATTTAAGAAGTCCAGCAATTTCTCTGATTTGTATCCAATAAACAGATGTCTCCCATAAAAACACATTTCTCCATTGTTATTTACATCCACCACAACTCTACACCTAAAATCCATAGCAGGCTACTAGCTACTCTCTTTGATTAACGCCTTTTATGGTCGTTAGGTTATTTTGACTCAAAGTAATGCTATTCCATTCATGCTATCACTTTTTTATTTCCTCAGAATCTCCAGTATCATTAATATATGCCACCTGTACTTTCATTTCTAGCTTTCCTGAACAACTTGTACCCACATTCCATCTGTGAATATTATTCTATTTCCCATTAATTGCCATCATCCCTGTGACATCTGGTTTCACATTACATACTAGATGTGTAGAGCTACTTCATTTTGTCATTGTTTTAAAAACATCTCTATTTTCCTCTGTGTTTCAACACATTTTCTTGCTAGAGCTACAGTCTGCTTTCATTTTTTATTGTCTATCTGACTACCAGCCTGGTTGTGTCCCACCTAACTTCCTCCTCCCTCTCAGGGTTCTTTTCTGTGATAGTCCAAGCCTCTCTTCCAGAACCACCTTTTCTGATTTGTAAAAAGATATATGTCCCATGAGGCCAGACATAGTATATGGGACTGCTTACATTAATTCTGCGAAGGATATCTTACCATTTGGCAGCAGTAACAACGGCAGCACTAATGCTGACATCTGTTCCATCCTAATCTTAATGATTCCTAGCTGGATTTCAGTCTTTTCTGGTTGCTGCTGCTGCCGAGGAGATGGATTGAAGAGAGAGCACAAGAAACGCCAAGAGTCTGGATAAGGCCAGGGGAAAAAACATCAGGGGAAAAAGCGGAGAGAAACAGTTTCATTCAGCACTGAGGCATCACTTAGCCTCCTGCTCCTGGTAGCTTCAATGACCTATGCCTAAGTAGTGCCAAAAACGTGTTTCTAAGCAAACAGAAGTTGTTGAAAGGGTTGAGGACAGGAATGGAGCAGGTGTCAGGGGCTATGGATAAAATTTGGATATATTTAGTTCCATAATTGCAACAGAATGGCCCTGAGAGGTTTCATTTCATTTCCTTTTTCAGATCCGGGTCTGAAATTAGGTGTAGCTACTTGCAGTCTCTTAGTGCAGAAGATTTGTTTGAATTGGCACTACAGTATATTCTGATGAGCTCTGAAGATAAACAACTTTCCAAATGCTTAAAGCAACTGACATTCTACATTAAGTAAGGAGCATCCCACTGTCTTCTCTTCTGTTTTTATCTCTACCCGGTCCCTGTTCTTCATGGGAAGAATGAGAAGAAACTGGAGCTGCATGCTGTAAAAACAGTTTAGGAGACTGAGCATGTGTACTCTGCTCCAGAACAAGCACTGTTAAGCCTCATCTAAATGATGGAAACAGACCCTTGACAACCCTTTATTATCAGATCCTTGCTAAACATAATGATACATTCTGTTATACAGAGATTTTCTTCATGTACAAATTTAAAGAGTTTTTAGAAACAAACTAATGAAGCTCAACAATCTCAAAGTAAGCTGCTACTGTCTATGTTTTGCAATGAGACACAAGTACAAAAAATTTAAGCAACATGCTGAAAGTGAGAGCAAGTCATTCATATGTGAGGGAATTGGGAAAACGTCGTTTTAGCACATTCCAGCTACCGACACCTTTTCAACTGAACAAATGTGAAGCTGTGTTTATCCTGTAGTTTGAATGAAACTCCCATGAAAATTGCTTTATTGAGGAAACATTATCACATGTAAATTTACAGATATAACTCTAGTATCTTAGCAAAAGTAAAAAACTCCAATTTCAAGGACATAAAATAGAAGATACAAACTTAAACCAACTTGCATCACACAGAGAGACTGGCTCTCATGAAAACCTGTCTACACTATAGATAAATGGAAGTTCCCACACCTTCTTGTAAGTAACCTCTTGCTTGTTTTGATATAGTTGCCCTTTAATTGGCTGCACTGTTGCTAAGAAGTATAATTTGGCATCTACTTAGGTATTGAGATGTGTGACGAGGCTGATTTCAAGAAATTCTTGAAAAAAAAATTTCTTGCTAAATTTCAAGATGTTTAAATTTTATCTACTCTATGGAAAAACTGTGCATATTTTCCAAGGCAGATTTCAGGATGAGAAGGTTAAGGCAGAAATTTGAGCGTGTTGCAAGGAAGAGGACTGCTTTACAGGTTACAGCTTCTTCATTCTAATGGTATTATTGACAAACTATTAGAGGAAAAATGGCTCTTTCTGTCAGTTGTCTATAATGTCTAAGCTATGTAAAAAGATGAGATAAATCAGACAAATACATGGCAAGAATATACAGTGGAACTACACGCTTAGTTGTATGGTGATTCACAGGGGACAGGGGCAGAAAATAATAGAGGCAGGGTGAACATGACTGAATTGGACAGCTTTTATTCCTGAAACTACCCTTAAGAAACAGGTATTTTGCACAACACCAGGAAAATTTCTGAGCGCTTCTTGAAGTGTATGGACCAGTGAATTTACAGGAAAATATAAGAATGCTTCACGCAGAATACATCTTTTAGAAACCCAGATGGAAAGACCACTAGCAAAGAAAAGCGTTAGATTTTTGAAACTAACAACTGCTCACTGCAAAAACACATACACAAACGTAGTCAATTGAAATAGAAACATGGCTTAGTGGAGCTGAGACAGGTCAGCTGAGCTGCCACTTGTGGTTTGACCAGGAGCTCATCATTTAACTACCTCTGTAAATGCAAATACTACTATTTACTCAAGAGGAGAATTGTACGAGTACACCTGGTAACGTCTGCAAAACAGTGACATCCTGAGCTGAAAACAGCCAAGTCCCTTTTTTATTTACTGTTAGCTTAAAGAAAAACGAGGATTACTAAAACCTTGCGCACTTCAAGCTGCCTCACTTTGGCTAAGAGTACCACAACTGCACCAAGATTTTCGCTTTTTCACCCAAGAAACTCGAGGAGCTACGAGGCCACGAAACCACGAAGGGAACACCTGAGACGCAGGAGGATTCCCCTGCCACCCCCCCGGGCAGACACACAGCGGAGAGCTCTGGGGCCAGAGAAGCGAAACTGCCCGCTCGGAGCAAACCTGCGTTTGTGGATTTATGGCAGCCTCCCGGTTACAGGCCCATCTGGGCTGGAGGCGGGGGGGAAGGCTGGGAAGACCATGCGCCGGCTACATTTTTGCCATTTCTGCTGCGGTATGGCGCGAATAAATCACAGGGCTGAGGTCAGAACAGCCAGCCCGTAAAGTGATTCATGGGCCCAGCAGCACATTCCCCCAGGACTATGTACTTTATTACAGTAAACCTCAGAACAAGATACAATTTCCTGTCTCAAGGAGCAGCCTTTAAATCAGGACACCTGGACAGCCCTGCAACCGCTGGCAGAAACAATAGGCCCCAGCCCCACCGCCGCCTCTCCTCGCTGGCCCGCGCCCGCCCGAGGCCCTGCTGCAGTTACCGCTAAACGCCGCCTTCAGAAGCGACCTCCTCCTGCGGCAGACTGCTGCGGTGACAAGAGCATGGCGTCAACGTACTGGTATAATCCCATTCTTCAGCCACAGCTCCCCGCCCAAGAAATAAATATTCTCCATCTGCTGCTTTTCTTTCCATTTTAGCTTTCAGATCTCTTCCGCACTGTAAGAGTTCGACCCAAAATGTTAGGGCGACAGAGGGATTGAAAGGTAACTCATTGGTTTCTCTGTTAGCAAGCAGATCCTTCACCGAGAGGGTGGTGGTTTTTTTTTCCCCACAAGACGAAGAGCCTGCCGTACAATTTAGATTGTAATTTGGATGTTCTCACTGGGATCAAAGACTGTGATCTGAACTTTGGGTTTGGCACCTGGAAAGAAATTGAGGTGGTGACAGAGATGAGAGTATTGTTGGACTCCTGAAAACTCTCACTCTCAGCTAAGAGTAAACTTGCTCTTAGGCCACAGGTTATATTTTCGGGAGAAACAACAGAAAACTCATTTTAAGCCATGAAACAAAGCAGCGGGTTTTTTCTGTTCTAAATATTCTAGGGAGCCTTATCTCCAAACACTTAAATCACACAGGCCTTCTGAGTGGGCTGCAGAGGAGCAACCTGCCATGGCTGCCTGATGTTCTAGTTGTCCCTCAGATAAAGGTGAGGCATGTATGTCAACTGTACTTCTGCTGTGCTCCCTTGGAAGCCACAGGAGACTCTTCAAATGGTGGCTTCCCATGTTCACATGAAGTGGGACAGAAGAAAAACTTCCTTTGCCTCCTTCAGATCCATAGCTGATCACCGGAATGAGAGTTTCACTCAGGTATATTTTTTCAGTATGCATCATTCAACAACGAGGACCATGAATAAGGAAAGGGAAAGAAGCTTCCCTTCGAGTATTTATTGGCAAAAAGCGAGACTTTCCTATGGCTTTGCCGACCATAAGCTATTCTGTACAATCACCCTGCAAATAGTGGAAGAGATCCTGATTATTTCCACTCTTCAAAGTTCTTTCAAAGTTTAAAGCTATAGACATAACAAGGTACCATGTCCCTGGGAAGCTGCTTCGTGAAAAACATAGCTAGGAATAAGAAGCTTACATACACTGAGACATACCTGAAAGACTTTTGGAGGACAAGAACATAAGAGAAAATGATAGAGGAGGGGAAGTTTTGGGGAAATTTACGGGAGAATTCATCAAACACTGAAAGTTAAGAATGCTATTGAACTGGTCAAAGTAAAAAAAAAATCTAAATAAGGAAAGAAAAAAAGAGAAGGATTGATAAAACAGAGGTAAGTAACACTAAACCCATCAGATTTGTCCAAAAATGAACCCTCCTGAAGCTATTTGTTTCATGATTACTTTTCCTACAAGAGAAAACAGTTGTGTGGAAAACTACTTCTTTCATTTGCATATTTTATTTTGGATTATCCTACTTAAAGGATCTCCTTCACTCTTGTGGATAGTTTCAGAGCTTACAGTAGGCAGAATCAAGGCTTATTAATTGATTTCATCCAGTCTGATTTCCCGTACAGAACAAATATTTACATCATATCTGGTTGCTCCCATTGAAGCCAATAACTTATTTTGGGGTTAGGAAAAGGACATCCACTTGTGACTGAAAGCCATGAGGAACTGGCTGCTATGCTTTTGTGAGTTTGTCCTGGTGGTTAATAATTTTCATTGTTAGAAAGCCATATGTCTTTCTAATCCTAATTTTTCTGTCCTCAGCTTCTAGATAATGATCCTTGTTTTGACTGTCTCGACTGGAATAAACAGTGTTTTATCACCACTATCATTTCATTTTCTAGATATTAGAACTATACAGAGTACTGTGATAACTGTATCAACCACCCTATAAAATAGAAGTAAAATCCTCATTCTGTTTGTACTCATTAATCCTATTTCTACATAGCCAAAGCCCTTCTGCCTCCAGCATCACACTGCTTTTTTCCATAACACCGATACGTCTTTTCCAAATCATTCCTTACAAAACAGTGTATAATAGTCTCCATATTGTTCTAATTTATATGCCTAATGTTCAGATGCACTTCGTGTGAATGAGTTCACATTAAGAAGCAATTTAAATTGCCCTACCTGTCTGTTCCCACCATTAGGTAACACTATGCCATGTTCTTTATCACCTGCAGCTTCCATTGACTGTCATTTTATATTTACTTCCAGCTCACTGATAAAATGATTATTACCATCAAGCCTAGTATCAAAATCTATGAAGCGTAAATATAAATATCACTGTTCGGTTTTAACTGTAATTGGCAAATGCTGACAGATAATGCTCACTTTAAGCATACCATCTACACAGCACTAATGCATAATGTTGGGAATTGATCACTTACAGGATTCTAATTATATTTAATGCAAAACGTTATTTCTATTAAACAAGTTAATTTTTTTTAAAACCAAACTTTGGAGATACTCAAGGAATCATATCACATTTTTTGACAGTACACATCTTACATAAATCAAGTTGACTAGTATTAATTAAAAGCTTATTCTTTAATTCTTTACGTTATCAGAATCTTTTATCAGCTTCCTCATTACTTTGCTAAGAGTTAATTAATTCATAGCAAGTTAGTCATCCTGCCTGCTATTCTGCAAAACTTCCAGAACTTTAGCATTTCCATAACTTCTAGAATTTCACCAGAATTCCAATATTTATTAAACTTTCAAGGAGCCAAAATTCCTTTCAGCCAACTTCTCTTAGTGTTCTTAGATACCAGAAATCTTGGCGTGCCACCCCCAGCACATGTATAACATCTTCAGCAGTTTCTTACATGGAAAAGAAAGAGCTATGGAATGCCACACTGTCTTTCTGAGAAGAGAGACAAAACCATTTCTGTTCAATTCCTGTGTGATCCAAACTAACAATAAAGAATGTCACAAACCAGTAAAATAATATTTTAGGCATACTGCAAACACCTCAAATGGCTTCATGAACTCAAGAAAAAAAAGGAATAGATATTTCTTGACTGTTTTTATAGTAATTCTAATTATGTTGGCTATTTTACTACCAATAGGAAACAGCAAATTTTTATAATCGAACAGGTTTTTAACAATTTCAATGCTGGCATTAAGAAGAAACAGCGGTCATTTCATCACCACAGCAAATATGAATGGTGTTCTCTCTGAAACCAAAGACAAAATTACCATTGACTTCATATGCACTAAGAGCTGTATTAAGACGACTGGATTCCCTCTGCCTTCTAAAATGGCTTGAAATATTCATTAAATATTCCTGAAAAACTTTCAGCATTCCATCTATCTATTTAAAAATAGACAAAAAACCATACTTAAAGAAAAACACTTTAAGGTTGCAAAGTGAAATTTTCAAAGGTTGAGAAATGTAATCATAACACTACCTACTTGTGGGGATGCTTGATGCTGTTTGTCTTTTATTAAATGAACTTCTACAGGTTTGACTGAAAACTTATATATAATTTCATCTTCAAAAGCTTATTTACCCATGATAGTAATATATTCAGGCACTATGGCAGGAGGGCGCCTTAAGTTGCTTAGCAAAATCATCTTCAGATAAAATAGAAATTAGCACCGGCAGATCCATAAGAATTTTCCAGCTAACCATTTGCAGCAAAGTGTTTAACTGTGACATACAGAATGGCTTCAAGGGTGGACTGAAAAAGCAAGTTTTGATTTTTAGGTTTTATCTAGAATGTGTAACGCCCAATCCTATTTTCAAAAACTCTGACAGGTAATGTTTTATTATTAACATGATTTCAATGCAAAACAAAGTAGAGAAGTAAAAGGAAATATAAGCTATATTTTTTTTTCTCCTCACACATCTTGATTTTTTTACTTAGTGGTGTGATAGGAGCAAAGGGAAGATACTGGTAACTAAGCAGAATAAATGGTAGAAATGAGATCTTTTCCACTTGATGGTGGTACTCTATATAATCTATTCAAATGTAAAGATATCACATCTGTGTCAATCAAGACATCTGTTCAAGGTGTTTAGACCCGAGAGCTCATTTGTACAACAATAGCAAGCGTGACAGGGATGCCATGAAAGGCTCAGTAACGTGCCAAACTCTCTAACTTTTCCAGGTGATTTTTTTTAGGTTATAGCAAATAGCAAGGGAACTTTGTTTCCAACGGTGAAACACTGGCACAGGTTGCCCAGTGAGGTGGTAGATGCCCCATTCCTGGAAACATTCAAGGTCAGGCTGGATGGGGCTCTGAGCAACCTGATCTAGTTGAAGATGTCCCTGCTCACTGCAGGGGGGTTGGACTAGATGACCTTTAAAAGTCCCTTCCAACCCGAACTATTCTATGATTCTACAATTCTATGAACTTTTTTTGTCCTTTCTTCCAGACAAACGTGTCCTATGAAAGCGTTACCCATTGGCATAGGGCGGTAACCAAAGTCTATCACAAGCCATAGCAAGGGGATTAATACCACTAACTTTCATGTGGCTCCAGAGCCGTCGCTGCCCTCCTCAGAGAGCTCAGCACCTTTTCATCTGGCTGCAATGGGAACAGTGTGTGCAAAGATGTATGAAAGTCCCTCTTCCCCATCAGGACACTGACAGAGACCCGTGCATGTTCATAGCAGAGGTCATTCTGAGGGGAGGAAAGGAATAACAACCTGACTGGAACAGACACCTTCTTCACAGAAAAGCCAGTCATTTACATTTTCGGTCTTGTACACCTCACTGCAAAAGATTTTGAAGTAGTTAATTTAAAAATAGAGCAGGGAGTCTGCTTTCGAAGCAGAAATGAAGTACACGCACTAAATATAACCTATTCCAGCCTATAGAAAATACTGCTGAGAGTAATGGTGCAGAAGACTCTCTGGGAAAAAGAATGTTTTGGAACAAGAAGGCTATCACACTCTAACAGCTTTACAACATCAAAGTTAATGGCAGGTTTTCATTAATATGGCTAGTCAATATTATTTTGTTTAAATTAGCATTTTACCATTTTTTGATGTCTTGAGTTAGCTACCTAATGGTAGACATATTCTTTTCCTTTTTCTCTAGTAAAGACTACTGAAAAGAGTGAAAGAATGCTACCTACAGGAGAACTTTCAGTTTCTATTAAACCCTTTCAGAGCAAGGAGTGATGTAGGCATAAACCAAAGCAGTAGAAGAAACAAATGGCAGCTAAGAAGAGATCCCAGGTTCTCCAAGACAGACTCGAATGCGTAACAGAGGACTGCATGACCTCAGACAGTGCATTGCTTCCTCTCAGAAAAAAAAAGCAATTTATGACCAATGAGCAATTTAACCATGAGAAACAAGATCAGACTATTTGCCTCCCCAAAGGACACAGACAAAAGCTATGTTTATATTAATTGACATCCTCTCCTTAATTTTCCATGCAGTGAATCACTCCAAGCCCTCATATATTCTGCGGAGTTCTCACAATCATGAAAAAACAAACTCAAATCCAACAACATAAAATGACACCCACTCACACATATATGGGACTTCAAACAAGCATATCTGAATATCTCCCTAATTCTATACAGCATTTTCTTACAAAGTGCTGAGAACTTTTTCAGATTCAGAATAGGTAAAGGAGGAACATCCATGCTACTCAGTAATTTTGGGAAGGGAGGGTGTGGGTAGAGAAGAAGGGGGTTTTTCAGTGCAATTTGGTTACAAAGCTTGTTTGCACAGGGCTGTGCTGGCCTCATGGTGACTATTCATAAGAGATCCCCAGAAGAACTGTAAAGTCTGCCTATAGCCCAGGTGCTATAATTGCTGTCTGTCAAAACAGAGCTGTTTTCTCAGCAAACATTTCAGAATGCCCAGTGCTAAGTTGATTAGTCTGGGGTTTGCTGGGGGAGAGTGTAAGGATGATGCCTGAGAGACAGAGTAAAACTGATGACTCGGAGACAAAACTTTGATTTCATTAAAACACTCCAGAGAGCATTTAATTTCACAGTTTAAAGAGAATTTCTGCCCTCTGAAGGGAAGTGAGCAGTAGGAAGGAGTTATTACCGATAATGTCCAATTCCCACTGTAAGAAACACGAATCTGTTCAAGAACCAGAGAGGCGTTATCAGTAAAGAAACTGGCTCAGCTGCCCCTTGAGCACAGTGTTCATACAGCGACACGATTCCCATGTTGCAGAGATGACTCCCTTTTAGTACACCCTGTACCCAGCACTGAGAGGTCTCTCCCTCTCGGTGAGTTTCTGAGATTCTCCTGTGCACCAGAGCTTTGAGAACCTCCATCTTCACAGCAAGCCTGCTCTGTGTTGGCAATGTGGAAAGACGGACCCGGTTCCCTTGGGTGCTGGCAGCAGCGCTGACCACACGGAGCCGATTCAAACCACACCATGAGGTCATCTCCTGGATTTGTGCACAGGCTCAGCCTGTGCAGGTCCCAGACACCTGAGTATGTGAACTCTATAAAAAACACTTCTTGCACGAAGCCGCACACAGAAATGTCAGGGCTGGGAGAGGGGGATAGCAGAGGGAGCTGGCACGAGGGAAAAAGGAAGGAAATTGGGAGCGTATAACAGAGCGAGGCTTCAGCCATCTTTTGCAATTAAACTCTTCACAGACCTTTAAAGTGGCAGAAAGCATTTGTTGTGTGTTTAGGCTGCGACTTACAACTTCCTACCTCTACAGCATGGTTAAGAAAGGCAACGCAGATGTAAGTCATCGACAACCATAGCAGCCCCTAACAAACCCCTTTAGGAAGGACTTGGTGAAGCAAATTCATAATGGCTCTTCCTGTACATTATCTGCACTTCTGTATTTTCCATCAGTAATCATTGCTCCTGAACATCCACAGTATTAAAGCAACTTCATTTGTACTGCTCAGGTTACATCAATGTCAACGCTTACTTGAAGTCCCAGGGTTTTAGGGGTTTGGAATTTTGCCATCAAAATTCACTACAGGCTGAAATGTGGCAAAGCGGGGCTCTGCCCCTCCTCATTTCCCAGGCAGTTTCATGTACGGATTTTTACAAAAAATCCTCTGCAAGCATTGAAGACCTTTTTGTTTTTTCTCAAACTAGAAATGTCTTCAATTATTACTGTTATTACAGTTGACAAAGGTTAATTGTGAAGTCTCAAAATGTACATTAAAAGTTTTAATTAAAAACAAACACCTTGTTAAATCCAGTGCAGCATATATTCCTACTAGAGTGCACCTCCTTATTTTAGCAATAGTTGAGATATATCTAAAGACTACAGAGGGCATGACAATGGGTAATTACAAGGGTAGCTCAAACAGTACAGGCAAAAAGTAATAACATTTTATGTTTATTCAGAAAAGATATTGACTATGTAACAATGCTTAGGCATAGCAGTAATTTTAATAAAAATTCTAGTAATGCAATGGACTGATTTAACAATTTCTGGGATTTAATACTGATTAGCTAATTTAATGACTTTTAGCAACACTCTGAGAAATACTAAGCTAATATTATTACTAGATTTTTTCCAAGCTAATGGTCACTATACAGCACTCTGGGAATGCACCTGTGAAGCAGACATCATGCCAAAGGCCTTCAGCAAGCTCTCTGGCCCAGTTAAAAAGGCATTTACGTATGTTATCACTCTCAGCATTGCCTCATACCAGGCACTTGCTCCACAAGTGAATTCACCACCCAGAGTTACATGCACAGGTTCCCTTCGCAGCTGATGAGGAACGTCACGCACCTCATAGTGGAATTAATGTCAGGCAACAAAATGGAGGAACACTTTAATCAACCCGAGAGAGAGAGAGAACTTGTTTCGTTCCTAGTTTTAGGAATTAAAACCGTTGCCATGGGAGGATCTATCTGTAAAAAGGGATTCACAGCCCACAAGCGCTCCTGAGGATACATGTCTAGAACAGGCATTTGCATACAACTGACTGCATCAACTTCTGTTACAGCATGTACGTGAGAACTGAATGATGGCAGAAGAAGGACACAGTAGTGACCACCTTATCTACAGCAATCTGTTTTTTATAACACTGCCCAGGAACTGTGAAATTTTCAGTCTCAAAAAGTTCAAACCCACACTGTAGGCCAGTTACTAGAGTAATGAGGCTACATAATGTATTCTAGGATGATTTTTCATTTCCTATACAGGAGGAAATACAAAACTGGGATCTTTACTGGCAATACTCAACAATATTTTTCACTTCATATTAAGCTATTTTAAATGGTATTTTATTATTTTATTCTTTTGATGGTGCACTTACGATCTTCACATGGTTAAACAAGCTAATACCATGTAAACAGAATGTCCTCTTTAAGAAAGTGTAGAAGACAGTTTTTCATTTAAGAATGGCAAAAGCACAGGGGGACTCTGCAAAGTCTCCTTTGCACCTCCAACCAAAGGTGAAGTTTGAAAGTTGGTTCTCTGCACTCTGAAAACAAATGCATCAGATATAAGGAATTGCCACTGGATATATTCTGTTCCTTGGGGCTTTTTCTAGATTAAACATTGTTTTATCGACTAATTCTTAAGGATTAAGCCTTCAACTTCCCCACTTTGCTTCAAATCATAGTGACCACAATTGCATAACAAAAGCTGTTCCACCCAGCTCCAGAAGGATCATGAAAGCTCTCTGAAATACCACATAGGTAAGTCTGGACTGCTGTGATGTAGCAAACCAAGCAGTGACAAAAGTTGGAGTCAATGCCACTAAAAAGATGGAAGACCTGAAGAGTAGTCAAGTTATCAGCTAGTGTAGTGGACTTGATAAATTCCAAAGAAGGTTTTTGCAACAGGATAGGAGATTTTGTCCTGCAAATGCAACTCAATAGAAAAAAATGGATCCAGTTATAAATACAGAATTGTGTTTGATAGATTCTAGCAAGTTTTGAACAGCAATACTCTAACATGCTGATTTCAATTCTAGAATCTTTTTCTTTCAGCTAACTTGCATGCACACATTTATCTTTTTGAATCAAGGGGAACCCACACCAATGAAAATTTATCATTCTGGCTCCTTTTATATAAAGTTCCAAATTCAACCGAAGTTATCAGGGCAGCATCATTTGCAGTTGCATAATCGATGATAATACCAATATGACTGAAATTGAAAGTCTACAACTGATTCCTGAACTGGCCCAGAACCTGAGGACTACAGCTTTAACACAGCAATGTTCCAGCATCAAATACATTTATATAAGGCAGATGAAATGTTAAGGTCAGATCAAGACCTTATATTTTAGGCTAAGAAGTTACTATTCATGATTCATGAATAGTATTCATGATTTTTGTGTGTCTCAAAAGAAACAAATAACAGATGTTTCATGTGGCTCTCTACGGATATCCTTTGTCTAAATCACAGGTTAGTGCATAAAAAGGAAGAACACATGAATGATTGAATTAATGTCTTATCATCTAAATGGCTGCCACCCACATCGATTCTTCTGTCTACTCCTATTTTAGTAAGTTCACCAAGTTCAATCCCTTGCCATCACAGACAGCCATACCATATAATCACTTTTAAGTGCAGTACAATTTCCTCTTCAACCCACTATGGCTATCAGAAGACTTCCAAAAATGACATCAGTCTGCTGTCTAAGACAACAGAATTCTAACTAGAACCAGACTGGGGCCCATAGCTTGAATGGAAAAATATTTTCTGAGGCTTGATGCACAAGATGGAGAGATTTACCATTCAGAACTACTCTCTCTGAGTTTCAGTTTATGATTAGGAAGGGTATTTCTAGTTAGAGTCACATTATACTACAAGTTGCAGTAGCATCATATGTAACAAGGGCAACAGCAGGTAGGAGAATTTTTCTTAGGAAGTTCCCTGAAAGATCTAGGTTCATATGCCAGCAGAGAGGTAATACTTCCCAAACACTCCAGATCTCTTAACTGGCATGCAAATGGCAATTCCTCCATATGTTCGACAACTTCAGTGAAAATTACACAACTCAAAATATTGTATACAAGAATCTGAAGTACTGTCTGCAGCACCACTAATTTTAAGTACTAAAATTGAATAAATCCAGGATTGAGCTCCGATCAATTCTACAGCCCATTTAGTATCATGGATATAAATTCTCACGTTCTTACACTTCAGCAGATGAAAGGGCCTCTGTGATAACCCACCCTAAATATGCTTCCTTTAGGTACAACTTGCATCGCTTTTTGTGTACACATAAACAGTAGCAAACGGGATATGGTGGGGAAAGTTCAGGCTGCAAAAGCTGAGATGCCTCATTGCTGCAGCCACAAGACAATAAAAGAGATTGGTTGAGATTTTTACAAGTTCTGACAGCCAATTCCACCACTGCTGGCTGGCTCATAGGATTTAAATATCTGCATCTCAAGTTTTATAACTTGCCTCCCTAAGGAATTACTAAGCTTCTTTCCAGAGTCTGTTTAGAAGGGAAACCATTCACTTTGGAACAGACAGGACTAATGCCCTTACTCTGGAGGCTCTGGTTTTGGCTTAGTCCCCTCTGTTCCCTGTCAGACACAACAAGAGTGAACCTGATTGCTGTGAATCAACAATTCTAATCCATGAAGTTCAAACATCAGGATGCCAAGGACCAGGCTTCACTCACAAGCATTACCATGTCAGGCTCTTATTTCCTGAAATTAATGGAAAAATCTGAGGTAAAGCAAGATAAAGTTACAATAAGGAGAATGAAAACAGTGATTGCAATTGTAGCAAAAGGGAATCAGATAGATATTTCCATTACAGGGAACCCTAAAGCAAACACCATTTTTAGGTTAAAAAGAATCAGTGTGTGATCAAACTCTTAAAAACTCTTTGTAGGCACTTATGAAGAAACTCCAAATCTGCTTCTTCCAATCAAGTCTTGCTGGTTTTACTAATGATCAGGATAATTGAAGTGATCTCAACTCCAACTAACCACTTAGATCTGATCCACTTCGACACTTGATAATATACAGAACCATTGTAGAAAGAGGCACTCTTAAGAGAAACAGGATTAAAGCCATGTGACAAAAAGATCTGCAGATTTTTAGTGTTATACTACACTGACCTATGGGAGAAACAGAATTCTGCCACTTGTCTTTTCAGGCAAAACCCCCATGATTTCCTCAGTATACTCCTTGAACCATGCCACTGATTTAAAATTCATTTGGGCTTAATGTGTCTCCTTAATTTCAGTACCTATAGGGACCTACTCCAGCTTCCCCATGAATTTGGTCTCTTTCTATTATGTAACATGAATTTTTCTTTCACAGTCTAAAACTATTGTTCTGACTAATACTCAGTTCCTGCTCCTTAAATAGACTAATCTTTCCTCACTGCCTGTATCTCTGGTTCTC
>NW_010539855.1:26792-34505 GCF_000687285.1 Phaethon lepturus
TCTTTAGATCTTTCTGTCATTCTCTATATTGGCATTAGTTAATCTGGGTACCAAAAAGGAAAAACATACGATGGTGGGTTTTTTTTTTTTTTTTACACAGGTTTCTAAAATCCCTCAATGTTCTCCAGAATACTTTTTGTAACTGGAACCTTTCAGACCTCACTGTCATGCTTTTCTCTTGGTTGCACTTTCTCAGTTCTAATATAATCTATAATGTAGCCTATTAGTCTATTCACCTCATATTCTGCCAACATTGAGGATTATAGTGTTTAAGGATATTACAGAGCACATCCCTGTCTAATCTCATTCTAATATCCACTTATGGACCTACTGTCCATGAATCTGTGTAAACCACATTTGATTCTGCTGTCACTGTCTCTACAGCGCTCTGTGGCTACAAAGCCTCACTACCTGCTGCATGAAGAAGTGTTTTTAAATTGAGTTTAATGTTTTAACATTAAACATGTTTTAAATTGATCTCTAGTTTCACTGAGTAAAGCCCAATTCTATCACAATGAAATGCAGGGTCAGCCCATGGGAAAGATCACTAGACAATGCTCACCTTCACCTTAGTCCTCCACTCAGACTTAGAGAACAGCCTCCCCACAGTAGCCCTGTCCTCCTGTACAAGCAGCCTTGACTAAATCCATGTAAGAGTTAAAGCCCAATGTGATTAATAAATTTCTTCTTCCCATGAAGAAAACATTTTTTCACTCAGCAAGTGGCACAGTACTGCATTAGTAAGCATTGTTATACTGTCATAACTTCCCCTATAAATAAAAGTTAAAAACTCATTTGACACTCTGTTGGGTGTCCATGGCAAGGTGTTGGCAGCGGGGGGACTGCAGGAGCCTCTGTGAGAGGAGAGCGGGGCTGCCCTGCGCTGGACACAGCCGGTTCCTGATGGCTCCAATGGACCCACTGCAGGGCACAGCTGAGCCCCTCAGCCAGACTGGTGGTACCTCTGGGAAAATGTATTTTAAAAAGGGTAAAACCCACAACACAGGCAGAGAAATCGGGTGGTGGTGGGGAAGGAAGTGAGAAACTGCAGTGTGAACACCAAGGTCCGAGAAGGAGGAGCAGGGGGAAGAGGTGCTCCAGGTGCTGAAGCAGGTATCTTCTGCAGCCCCATGGACAGCCCATGCTGGAGCAGATATCCATTGCAGTCCTCACAGAGCCCATGCTGGAGCAGGCTTTTTCCTGAAGGATTGCAGCCCCATGGGGACAGCCCACGCTGGAGTAGGGGAAAATTGTGAGAGGGAAGGAGGGGCAGAGAGAAACTCTGTACTGAGCATACCCATCCCTTCCTTCCCCGCTCAGAGAGGTGGGTAGAGGAGTCTGGAGCGATGGTGTGAAGTTGAGCATGGTAAATGGGGGAGGAAAGGTGTTGTTTTTTTGTTTGTCTTTGCTTCTCACTATCCAAATCTATTCTAATTGGCAATAAATTAATTTTCCCCAAGTCAAGTTTGTTTTGCCCGTGACAGTAACCACTAAGCAATCTCCCCGTATTTATCAATCACTGACATGTGAGCCTTCTCATCCTATTTTCTCCTCTTGTCATGTTGAGGAGGGGGAGTGAGCGAGCAGCTGGGTGGGAGTTTGGCTCTCAGCCAAAGTTAACCCACCACAGACACATTTTTATGTTCAAACACTAGCTTAGAAACATACTTTTAACATGAGAAGGTAAAGTCTCATTGGAAGTAAGGCTGTACGTTTACTTTCTAGAGGCGGCTTTTAAAGCTGTAGGTAAAGTTCTAGCTATGAATCAGGGCTCAGAATTAGACACGCTTAACTTTTTAGGTTGGAGGAGCAAAAGACCAGTTTTTATAAAGAGAGGTTGACTGCAGTCAAGTCATGGGTATCATGGAATGTGAAGAAATGAAAGAACTGTGACCATGCACCCTGGCACAGAAAGAAAACTCTGTTGGATTAAGAAAAATGCAGCTGAGCTGGTAGGAAAGAACAGGAGCACCTGCCCTCCAGAATGAAACTCCCAAGAAGCAATGAACCACAGCAGGGAAGCGCACTTGGTCAGTTTACCTCTTACCCACTCTATGTGTACAGCAAGGAAATGTCATTCTTTAAATGCTGCCTCACCCAGCACCTCTGCCATGAAATGTACTAATCATAATGGTGTTAAAAAATTAGCTTCATTTCTAATATGATACAAAAGATACAACAATCACCTTCTCAGTCTTAACAAGTGCTTCTTTTTTTTTTTGCCAAAAATATTTTCATGCTGTCTTTTTTCCTACTCAGCCAAAAGCAACAGTGATTTTGGTGCTACGCCATCACTATAATCAGTGATACCAAGAAACTTAAATCACAATGGCAGCAATGACAGTAAAGCCCTGGAAAAAGCCAAAGAAGTTTCTGTACAGCCTTATTCAAAAGGAAATGTTTCCTAGGCTTCTCTTTAGCTCTACACAGTTGCATGAAACATGCCCTCACATACATCCCTGGAGGTGTTTAAAAGATGTGTATATGTGGTGCTTAGGGACATGGTTTAGTGGTGGACTTGGCAGTGCTAGGTTAGCCATTGGACATGATCATCTTAAAGGTCTTTTCCAAGCTAAATGATACTATGATTCTATTCACATAGTTCCTGTGGACAAATGGCCACCTTGGTTTCTGAGGACAATCTTCCAGGAGAGAAACGTTCATGAAACAGTAGTAAGAAACTAGGGCAGATTAGAATGGTTACTGGGCAGGATCAGCAACTCTGACACACCTCGACTCGAGAGTATAGTCAACAGGAAAAAAAAAAAAAAAAGAGAAGAGGAGAAAAAAAAGTAAGTGAATGAAAAATGATTTCTGGGCAGATAATTACTTGGTATTTTCTAACCCATAATCAAGTTTAAAAACAGTGCACTCTAGTTTCCTTGAGAGAAAAAATATGGTAAGCTAAATATGACTGGGCTGTGAAAGTTCGGTGATAGTCATCAATATAAGTTGCTACCTAGAGCACCAAGAAATACTTTTAATCAACACACATCTGTTTTTCTACTTAATTTTTCTTTATAATATATAGCTCTCCTAATTCTCCCAAGAGTTAGAAGACCTTACCTGGAGGCTATAAACCCCCAAAATATTGAAAACAGAAAGAGACATTAAATAGAAAACAAAGGTGATTGCCTTTATGCCCAAGTCTTGCACAGAAGAAATCTGGAGATGAATTTTGACTTTTAATGGCATGGCTCCAGTTTCCAGAGTCTGCTTCCCCACAGACCTTGTACAAAGAAAGGGGAAGGAGAAGACAAGACTCATAAAGATAATGTGATCAAGAGGACACCAGTGTGATTCTGAACTGTACGTGAATAGCTATTTTTCTATGGCAAAAATGTCTTTGGTGTTCTCATATTTTGACAGGAATAATAGGCACATGTCACAAATAAGTGCATGGTCATAATACAAAATAAAACAGCAGTAGTATGTCCTTACTATGCAATTACAGAACAGATTAGAAAATTTTAATTCTTTTCAGACAAGAACATTTGAACCTGTTGCTCTAAATTATTTTAGGAGAAATTTTGACAAAACTGATTTGATCAAAAGAAAAAAAAGCGCCCCTTTTTGTGACAGATTCAAGAATGCCATTTGATAACCATCCATCCACTCTATTAGAAAAGGAAGATTTAAAGATAGTACAGCTAGAAGATTTTTAGCAACTCTACTCAACACCACTGCTGGCTTTATTTGAGCGAGACTCTTGAGAAAGAGGTGCAAGTGGACAGACTACTTTTTGAGTCTCATCAGTGGGCAGTTATCAACTGTATCTCATTTTACCCTAAATGGGGTAGCTTTTGAACAAATACCCTGCCCATCCAAAATAAAAGAATGAGGAAACAGATATGAATTTTAATTAATTTGAAAACTGTGAACTACAACCATAACATGCATAAAAAGGACTGGTTTTTGCTAGTCATAAATAACAGTCTGTGATGCTAACTCCTTGCTACCTCTTCCAAATATATCAGGTTAAAAATAATTCCTATTTGCACCCCCATGCTTTTGTAACGTTGCTAAATATCTGTGTGAACATGGCTGATGAAGTAAGAATTTCCGAAATTCCTGAATTTCTTCCTGTGAATGGAGGGGCACAGAGACATCAAATAAATTGTATGAAAATATTTGCTTCAATCCGTCCGACTGCTAACAATTAAACAAGCAAATGAAGTTTGTTTAAGGTCTTTATGTGTTTCCCAACATCCCTCCAATCCAATCCCACCCATTAGAGTTGTTGTCTTTTCTCAAGATTGAAGTTATTAATTTTTCCTTTTTGGACTGGTTTGTACCTACAAAACGTATCACCGCAATCGACATATGCAACCCCATGAATGCAGACATTGTTATAGTCATATAGACATATTTATGCAGAGACACGTTTGGGCCTATGGGCTTAAGGAAAAGAAGCTATATCAATTTAAGTCATATTCATAACGACAAAATTGCATTCAGTCTAAGGGTTGTACTAACGATTGTGCTGAGTTAGCCCTTTCTGTTAGGACCAGAAGGGGGGTAGGGGAAGAAACACCTTTTACCAAAATAGTTAAAATGCTATAAAAAAAACTCGGTGTATGCAGCCCAGGTCTTATAAGGAAGTGTTCTTAAACATTTATTTCTTGAAACACAAGGTTTCAATCAACAACCACCAGAGACTCTGGGGTCATGATCTTCCCTGTACGCAGCCCGCTCAATGTTCTGCATGAAGGTAGGAGAGGTTTACCCCCTCTGAATGAAGCTGCTTTCTAAACACTTTGACTATAGAATAAACAGTTTCTAACTCAGCTTGCAAAACTCTCAGCATTGTTTTCTAAGAAAAGGACAAACTCTTACTACGAGATTTCATATTCATATTCTCTGTAGACTCTTTACAAATTAAAGGCCTGTAAAATCTTGACGTTTTATTAAGTCTGTCAGCAACAAGTAAGTTGAGAAGAACAACGTATGTTAATTTAAGAAGCCCATTGAGTGCCTACATTGTACCCCTCAGCTATCCCGCTGGCCTAAAGTGCTTATTACACCTTGATATGCTCATATATCCATACTGTGTTAGCATATACACATAATGAACATTCATGCTTGGCATCAGCTGGTCTTGTGTCAAAAGTAAAATATTGTGAGGTTACAGGGAATCTGGAATATGTTCTGACGAAAGACAGAGGTTTAAAGAAGAAGTAAGGAAAACAATGCTTTGTAGCACCTAAAGCAATGAGGGAAAACACAAAACACCACCTTTAGGATGTATCTGCAAATCCTGATTTGAATATGTTTTGATTACAATTTTGAATAAAATTTGATTAATTGTTAGGATCAAGAAATGTTAGTCAGTGCCATCAAAAGTCAGAACAAAAATGGAAGAATTATCTTCTGCAGAACTTCAGGTGGTATTTCAGAATAAGTTACATTTTATTTTGCATTTGATAAACATTTTTGCTCCTGCCATTGTTCCTATTTTATTGGGCTGTCTGGTGCCTGAACCCTACGGAGCTGCCATGCTGCAAGTAACACGATAGGTATTTCTTTCGTATCTGCCAGTGATAAGTTATATTACTGAAATTCATCCAGGAAATATACCTGTTAATTTTGCTTTAGATGGATTCTATTAAAATGTGAAAATCTTGGCAAGAACGGGGGTCAGACTTGCCCACTGTCTGGGTCCCTTTCCCACCCAGCCAACGGGGCAGACTTTTTAGTCCATTATCACCTCATCAGCGCTCCTGTCAGCTGCCAGCAGTGAGAAAGGACTAAGCCACTCACTAATTCCTGGCCTTCCTGCCTCCACTGAAGCAGCAGTAAATCCAGAACAGATGGATGCTCTTTTACCCTCTCAATCCAGACACCTCCTTTAATCAGTCTAATCAACCCACTCAACTCAGAACAAGGAATGACTGACAGACGCAGAACGATGGAGAGACCAAACTGTTGCAGCTCAGGTCCTTAACAGAAAACACCACTCCACCTCCAATACTCTGCAGGTAAAGGGAGGCAGCTGGCCGAAGGCAGCGGGTCTATCAGGTCAAGAGTAGGACAGACCCTCTGGTGAAGAGGAGAAAGCAGTAGAGGGAGGGATTATAAAGGAGAAGAAGATTATTAAACATTAAGATCTCATCATAAGGATCTCATTACAACATGCAAAGCTATGAATGAAGGCCAGAAGGCATTTACTCCCTGCAAAAGTGGCTTTTTGTTTTGTAACTGAAGGTGCAGTTCAAGCCAATCTAACAGCTTGCTGTCACAGTCTTTTCTTTCCCGGGACACCTTGCCTTGTGGTGTCCGAGACTTATCTAACCATGGATCGCCATTTCAGTTCACTAAGCCAGCAGAAAACTAACTTCACAAAAATGTGAACATTTTTTTGCTAGGTTAGTGTGCTGAATTAGTTCAGTGGAATTTGGTGAGTGCCAGACGCAAAGGAAGAATTGGGAGGGGGGAGCCGGACCGGATGGGTCAGTACTTCAGGCTGCTGTGCAGTCGAAACACAACCCCTCATGTTCCTGGGAATGTATTTTCAGCCTTCGCCTGTACACCGCAGAGCACAGCCTTCTTCATACAATAAGGCATAGTAAGAAACTGCATGTAAAGTTTAAAATGCTTCTTAAAAGGGATTTTACTGAATCGTAACTTCAAGAGGAAGTCTTCTGTTTATTTTCATATTCATATATTTCAACAAGGCCTGAACAACTGTGTGGAGAGCCAGGGTAATTTTAACACCCAGAGAGAAAGACTTTTTTTTTAAAATTCTCTATGATTTTGTTTTCCTTGACCTGCTGCAGAAGACACTAATAAAGAAACAGTATTATAATGCTCTGGCATCTCAAAAAGTTTTACAAACTTATAGGCTTAAAGAAAACCTTCACTGAGTTCACATGACACAAAGCAGTAGTATAGTCATTTTGCACCTTGGAAACTTGGCTAAGTGATTTGGCTAAAGTCAAATTGTACACCTAGAAAAGTCTATGAACACCATTTAGAATGACTACATTTCAGTCTTGCCAGTCTGGAGCATCTTATTTATAAAAGCAAAAAGACAAACAGGAACAAGTTCAAAAACTAGGAACTAAATGATAGTGTATTTGTAAAACCAAAGCTGAGCCTGGGAAAAATTCCAAAGGAAGTTTGGCCATGGACCAGGCCATGCCCTTACTGGCTGACAGGTGCACAGCACAGAGAAACGCTGGGTCTGCTCGACCTGGTGGCTCTGAATACAGATCAGCACAGGGCATGAAGTATTAGGAGCATCAACACGGCTTAAACTTCCTTCTCTAGATCAGGCTGCTTTTCAACCTCCGAAGTCTTACCTATGTGATCGCAGCTACTTTCTTTTTTGCACCTTTTCTACATGTA
Source organism: Phaethon lepturus (assembly GCF_000687285.1). Lineage (NCBI taxonomy): Eukaryota > Metazoa > Chordata > Aves > Phaethontiformes > Phaethontidae > Phaethon > Phaethon lepturus. Next base: position 34,140 of record NW_010539855.1, read on the forward strand.
TATGAAATCCTGATGTAAGGAACAAGATAATAAAGAAGAGAAATTGAAGAGTCAGTTAGCATCTTACCCTGTATCACATAAACAATTCCTCCTGTTTATCTAAGGGCCTGACTGAAACCACTATCCTGAACCCAGGAGAGGTTGATAAGCATGATATGGAAAAGGAAACTTTCAAAACAAAAAAATTAATTTCACCACTTTTAGAAAAATTCTTGATCAAAAAGTATAAAGACCATCCAGCCCCTACACCTCTGATAAGAAAATTGTGCCCTTCTCTTAGAATTTGATGGGCTGAGGTCAACCGTATGGTTTAATAAGGCCAAGTGCCGGGCCCAACACTTGAGTCACAACAACCCCATGCAACGC
>NW_010539856.1:0-21855 GCF_000687285.1 Phaethon lepturus
TTTTTCCAACCTTAATGATTCCGTGATTCTACTCTAAGATCGTATAGTATCTTCATCAAAGACATAGACAGTATGATCGAGTGCACCCTCAGCAAGTTTGCAGATAACACCAAGCTGAGTGGTGCAGCTGACACCTGAGGGACGGGATGCCATCCAGAGGGACCTGGACAAGCTCAAGGAATGGGTCCGTATGAACCTCATGAGGTTCAACAAGGCCAAGTGCAGGGTCCTGCACCTGGGTCAGGGCAACCCCCCATATCAGTCCAGGCTGGAGGATGAAGGGATTGAGAGCAGCCCTGCCAAGAAGGACTTGGGGGGACTGGTGGATGAAAAGCTGGACATGAGCCGTCAATGTGTGCTCACAGCCTAGAAAGCCAACCATATCCTGGGCTGCATCCAAAGCAGCGTGGCCAGCAGGTCGAGGGAGGTGATTCTGCACCTCTATTCTGCTCTGGTGAGACCCCACCTGGAGTCCTGCATCCAGCTCTGGAGCCCTCAGCACAGGAAAGACATGGACCTGTTGGATATGGTCCAGACAAGGGCCACAAACATCATCAGAGGGATGGAACACCTCTCCTCTGAGGACAGACTGAGAGAGTTGGGGTTGTTCAGCCTGGAGAAGAGAAGGCTCTGGGGAGACCTTATTGCAGCCTTCCAGACCTTAAAGGGGGCTTATAAGAAAGATGGGGACAGACTTTTTAGCAGGGCCTGTTGCGACAGGACAAGGGGTAAGGGTTTTTACCTAACAGAGGGCAAACTTAGACTAGATATAAGGAAGACATTTTTCAGAAGGAGGATGGTGAAACCCTGGCACAGGTTGCCCAGAGAGGTGGTAGATGCCCCATCCCTGGAAACATTCAAGGTCAGGTTGGACAGGGCTCTGAGCAACCTGGTCTAGTGGAAGATGTCCCTTCTCACTGCAGAGGGGTTGGACTAGATGACCTTTGAAGGTCCCTTGGAATCCAAAGATTCTATGATTCTATGATTCAAATTCCCCTTCCTGAGTTGCACAACAAATGCAGCCATTTCAGTTATTCAAACATATAATATTTAAAATCAGTTGAAATACAGGCCAAAAAGGATCACAATTACCTTAGCATGCTTCAATTCCAGTTCTGCTAGTTCCACCAGGTTTTTTCTGAATGCTGCAACTCTTCTTGTCTTAAAGTCTATCAGTTCTATAGAAAATAAAAATGGATTCATTAACAGTATTATTGCTAGTACCCTCAACTGTTAACAGACTTTCCTTCTGGGTGGAAAAGGTACAGGGTAAGAGAAGGAAAAAACCTCAAGTTTAATCTCAGCACATCCCAGGCTCAAAGATACTGCTACACTGCTGGATGAAAGCAAACAATCATTGGAGTTCTTCATTTCTAGCTAACCTTTTGTGGTCAGAAAGCTCTTTTGAAAAAAGACTGCAGTGTGGATGCTTTAAAACATTTAATTCTCTTATTCCATGTGCACTGTTTTTTCAAGGCTGATATATAAAAGTATCTAGGGAAGATACTAAGCTAAAACTAACATGAAGAACAGAGGAAGCAAGTATGCTTCATGGATATACCTTTGTGGCTAATAGCACTGTGTCATTTACAGGAATCATTACAGTGTCAAACAACTCTTAAATGATAAAAACAAAAGAGCATGGTGTTTAAACCTTGAACAAATCTGCCCCAAATAATGAGTCAGATGACTACTAACTCACAGCAATCTCAGCCTAAAAGAAAAAAAAAAAAAGTAAGTTTCCAGGAAAAAAACAACATGTAAATAAGGTTCCTTTTCTCTAGGTCTACTGTTAACACTACAGCTTCAGTGAAATCTCATTTCATTATTTCTCCCTTTTCTAACATCCTATCATCTATGCAACAGACTGCTGCATTCACAGTAGAATGTATAAAACCAAAAGAATTTCAACAATAGTTTAAAAAATTAGGTTTGCCTTTAACTGCTAGCAATTATCATTTTGTATCCTATCATATTCATATTAAAAAAAAAAAAGTGGTTAGCAAAAAATTTGCAGTTAGACTTTGCTCTGCCTAATGGAGCTATGAGGAGCCGAAGAAAAATATCATTTGAACTATAAGTAAATAAGTATTATCATAATAATAATAATGTAAGTACTATATACTTATTATAATAAGTAAATACTGATTAAAAGACAATAGATCATCCTAGGAAACAGAACAAAGATCTATTCTCATTAATGATATCCTAAAATCTGTTAATTTTCAAGTAGTAACGTAGGATCAAAGACCACCCAAATACCTTGTTTTGCTGATTCAGATATTTTCTCAAATTTCTGACAGCATATTTGCTGAGTAGTTTCAGCTTGCAGCACATCTTTATTTTTTGCTCTGGCTTTATCCAATGCCTTATTTGCATTTTCATAATCCACTAGTGACCTAGATCTTCTATAAAGGAGATCCTATTAAAAAAACCATAAAGAATGTATAGAGTTTACAAGAATCTACCCAAGAATTTCAGCATATACCAAGTAATAATAATAATAAAAATAAATTAATTTTAGTCTTTCTTGCTGTATTTCAGTTCTTACTAAATTATTTGCATTCGCTTTACTTTATCCTGCAAGTCACAGGAATGTCCACACTGGATCAGACACACAATCTGATATTGTTTGGTCTGCATCTTGTCTGACAAAGGCTAGCAACAGATGGCTTAGATGATACTCCAAAAAGCCTAAGGAGGGGCAATCATGGGAAATTTCACAGCTTCTTAGATTAGAAAGAAGCTATATTTAGATTAAGTATTTGAAATACACCCAGGGCCCAAGAAACAGCAGTAGCATTTTTTGTGCAACAGTTATTGCTGTGATCTTCTAACTACAGACATTTTCTGTCAAATGCTTCCTCATTCTGTCATGTTCCTTAATTATCCTACATCAAACACCACTAAGAATGACATTTTCTATAGGTATAGAATATCAAATTTGGCCCACATGTTTTTGTGTCAGCACTTGCAGATCATCTGGAGTATCCATTTTGAATATTAAAAAAGGTAGAATTGCTTGCAGTCTACAAGCAGCAAACACACTGCAAACACATGAACAATTCACCAACAGTTCTTCCACTGTTTTTGAGGCCAAATCATACAGTATAAGTGGATCTCACAGTTCCAAATAGTCAGTCCCACAGTCAGCAACTGCATTGTTACGCCTTATATACAACAGAGATCCAGTGTTTACAGCTGAGGGAGAAATTGCAGGCTAGAGGTGGCAGCATTTTCATCTCTCTACTGTGTATTTCTCAAGATTACCTCATAACACACTTTTTTTTTTAAAAGAAACTATTTCACTGAACAAAAAAACATAAATTCACCTTAGCAGCTTGAGATTCCCTTAGGTAATATTTCAGAAGATCAGAAAGTTTAAGATCTTCATCAGCAGATACCCGGGCCTCTATTTTCTGGAAAATAAAAAACATCCAGACTTTGGGTATTCACTTGGGTGGTGGTTTAGCCCCAGACGGCAAACAAGCACCACTCAGCTGCTGGCTTGCCTCCCCCCCACCCTAGGTGGGATGGGAGAGAGAATAGGGGGAAAAAAAAAAACACACTCACAGGTTGAGATAAAACCAGCTTAATAGAACAGTAAAGGAAGAGGGAAAAAATACTGATAAAGGAATATACAAAACCAAGTGATGCGCAATGCTCACCACCCAGTGACTGATAGCCTGTCCCCAAGCAGTGAATCCTGCCCCTGGCCAACTCCAGTTTCTATACTGAGCATGACATCATATGGTAGGGAATATATATCCCTTTGGCCAGTCTGGGTCAGCTGTCCTGGCTGTGCCCCCTCCCAGCTTCCTGTGCCCTTCCCCGCTGGCAGAGCATGGGGAGCTGAAAAGTCCTTGACTGAGTGTAAGCACTACAACTACTTAGCCATAACTAAAAATATCAGTGTGTTATCAATACTGTTCTCATACTAAATCCAAAACACAGCACTATACAGCTACTAAGAAGAAAATTGACTCTACACCAGCCAAAACCAGGACAACTTGTATGATGTAAATACAACATAAAATATACAGCAGTACATGACAGATTTGTCTTTTTCAAAAAACTAAGACCATGCATTTGTGAAAGAATACTTAAAAGATGCATCATGAGAAGCAGTATTAGGGTTTAGCATAAAGAGTTGCGCAAGAAGTTTTGTATTGCTTTTGAGATCAAAGGAAAACACATTAAGGCACCTTTGCAGACTAGTTGTGTAACTGCATACATTAAAGGGCCCAAAAGCCCAATAAACATATTTGCTTCTATTTGAAACAGACATTTCTGTGAATTTAGAAATAGAGTCTGCAAGTGCATTTTTTAAATCTTAATTTTAAAAGAATTTCTAGAAGGCAACATTTTTGGTCAAAACAAGTAATTCCGTTAACTTCATTTTCTTTAACGTACATATTTATGCAGATATAACTGTCTGTGTTTAGGAAATGCACACATTTCTCATTCAGAAGTTTTCCTGATACATGGCATGCATCTTCTGCTATACCAAGCCAAACAAATAAGGCAAAAAGAGACAAGATATTTGAAAATCTGGTTAGGAGCATCAGCAATAGTATTTCTGAGTCAAATCATTGGAGAAACAGATCTTGGTTCCAGAAAAAAGCAGCATGACTGCCATTTTTTGGATTAAGGATTACATTTCTTCGTTTCTTTTTTCCATAACAAGTTCTGCAGTACCCAGTAACAAATACTGAAGGCCTCTAAGCATTTTAGAGGAACAGCAGCTTTACTAGTATATTACATAGAAGACAGGAAGACTGCCTATAAATATTTAGTGGACTGAAGACTCCTAAGGATCACTCATTTTACAAAACAGATGACTGAAATCTTATGCTTTTTCATTCCCTACCACACATTGTTTAAATGCTTCATATAGAAGCACCCATAAAACATCCACATACTAATGTCTAGTTGACACAAGATGTCCTGACACTTCCAGGATGTACACAAAGAATGTATCTAAAAAGGTTTCATAGTACATACCCTTGTTTTGTCAAATAACTCTGATACCTTCAGAAAAAACCTGCACAAAGGAAACAGCTTATATTACAACATTAATTTGAACAGTCTAATTACTTTCTAGAACCCAAAATATAATCTGTGTCTGCAATAAACACTGTAACAGCATTGCTTAGAATTGTAATTCACAGAACTCCAAGAACATGATAGTTTCAAATTGTAGCACTTCAAACATATGGGCATTGTACAACTTAAAAAAAGGTAAGGGACAAGCAAAGCATAACAGGAGGATGTTTTTTACTAAAGAATAGTTGCACAGCTCCACAGAGATTATGCTTCCGTGAATTAAACCCCAAACACCACCACCCGGGTTAATGCTCCTACGCAATTATCAAGTGTCCTTCACTCAAATTTGAATGTACTTTTCTACACACAGTAAACGTGATGCACGGCCTACTTTGAATTCAGGGAGGCTGAGCAACAATGTGGCATATCTTCCTCACAGCAGACAATAAAAGGATTCAGTATAACAGCAGACTGAAGTACAGTCAAATCATACTATTTTGACAGAAAACAGGCATGATTCCTGACTGACCCAAACAGACTACATCCAATCTCAATTCTATAATCAAAGTAATCACCACATTTGGAAGTATGTCACTGTAACTCAGGTAAACTAATAAAAATAAGTTAACTTTCATACTCATCTGGTACCTGTCATCACACTAACTCCAACAACCATACTACTCCAATAAGACCCTCTTCTATTTTCAAAGTTAGGGATCTCTGTAGATTACTTTCTTTTCCTAAAGGCAGAAAAATTGCCAGAACATCAAAACTATTTTTCAAGATGTTGGTTCAGGGAACACTCACAAAAATCGTTATACTCAGACCAAGACCTGTTCTTGCTGCACATGTCAAAGCACGTAAAACACTTTAAAAAAAAATGATGAAAGAGTTGAGTTTTTTCCTTATTCTGTGAGGACTCTTCCATCTGATCTGTGTAATTTTCTACAAACCACACAAAACAACATTTTTTTTCCAGAAAAATATTAAAGCGGCCTGTTACAGAAATAAAATGCTAGAGAAGAAAAAATTGTAATGTGATATAAGTATAATAAATTCTGTTTTTCTCATAACAAGAGAGCTACTGATCTCAGCAGGTCACCGTTGAGACTGCTACTTAGCAGATTCCCCCATAAGTTATTAACAATATCTTACTTGCATATATCTGTGGAGTCCTGTGTTCCTAATGCATATAATGAAGAACCAATTCTATTATAGTCATCAGCCACATCTAGAAAAAACAAACAAGCACTTGTTTTACTATTTCATTCCTCTGCTTTCTGGATATTTTGAGGTTTCTTTCTTTCTTCAGGAGTAGGTGTTTTTCTAAAAGGAACATCCTTTAACACAAAAGCAAAAATAGTAAGTGACATGACTGAAATTTTATGAAGGATAACTTCACACAATAAACATGGGGCTCTCACCAAATCATGACATCTGTAATTTATCTAGGAATAGCACAATTAGCACCTGCTGGATAAATTTATTGTGCAACTTTGATAGGTTTTATTTTGGTGGAAGATGTACAAACTCAATGGCTAAAGTCTGAATTTAAATCTGAATCTAAAGTCCAAAGCTATTTGAAAAAAAACAACCACCACAGTCTAATAATAATGAGGAGCTAAGTCTGTGTGCCTGAGAGCAATAAATTGGATACAAACTCCAAACTACGAAAATACAGCACTATATGCACACCACCTTTTCTAGCACACACCTAATTTTCAGGAAACCCTTGACTCATTAACAAGTGGTTACTGGTTGAAGTAGCATTCGTGTTAAAGCATTTTAAACAATGAAAGTAGAAGCAGGATTTTTAAAGAAGGCTGCATAACTTGAATAGTGAGGTATAGCTATATAGTAGTGATAAAAATCAAATATTTGCACAGATGGCTTTTTTAAAAGAGCTTTTCGTATAAAATCAATGGATGATGAAAATGCTAACAGATCCAAGCAATGAACAGGAAAATAAATTTGCTTGTTATTTTTAAAGTTTATATGCCTTTAAGCAGATTTTTTTTTTTTTAAATAACACAACCTTGTTTTAACAGATTGAGTGGGTCACCTTCCACCCATTACTCCATACATTCCAAGGGAATCAGTGCAGTTGGCTACAGGGAAGAACGATATTAGGAAGCCATTAACCTCCCCTTCAAACGTAAAAATAGATTTTCTGCTGCAAATAGGAAGCCGGTATCTTTGCAAGCCCTGCAGCTCTCTGTTGATCATAAGTCGTCCATAAACTACAGACTGTCCATTTCCAAAACAGGCTTCCCAGGGCACTGGTCTACTCTTCTAGCCAGAATTTCAAAAGATGCCCTTTGTCCGAATTTGCAGTTTGATAAAAGTTGTCAATAAACATCCTCGGTGATTTGAGTCTGAAAACCAGTGAAGCTTTGCCACGAGTTGATCTATCCTTTCCCATCAAGTCCTCTACAACCTCATTTCTAACAATTTTCCTGGTTCTACAGCCAACATGAAAGGCTCTCGCACTACCTGAAGTTTGGCACCTACCTACCATGAATGAAGTTCAGTTTTCATTTTAAGAAAGCAAACAAAAGACCAGAAATCACTTCAGGTGGGAACTGAATGAAGACCCAGGGTCCATTAGTACTCATTAAGCAGTGAAGGACTCTTCGCCATCTCCTAGTATAGATACTAAAGCTACAAAAGACTCAGTCTTCATACAACATCAAGAGAAGCATCTGAAGAGCTCAGTAAATTCTTGGTTTAATGTCTCATTCAATATCCACTTCAGAGTCCTTATGAATGAAGGTTGTTTTCTGTGAACTATATTACTATAGATAGCAAAGACAGAATCTGTGAATCAGACACAAGCTTCAAGAAAGTAGATAGAATCTAGTAGTTCAATTTTAATTTATTTAGGCACAAAACCTTAAAATCAAGGGCAATAAAGGTCAACTTTTTTCTGAGCTTCTCAAAACGCAGTAATCCTAAACCAAACACAGTCGTCTTAATCCAAAGATTTTCCATCTTCTCAAATAAACACACTACACTTGAGAAGACTATCTAGAGCTTCCAGAAATCACATTAGCTAGCACTCAGCTCAGGAAGAGAAAATAATAGCTAAGTGGAAAATCTCACCTCAGTAAGAAAACGGGTCCTGCAAACCAAGCTACTGAAATTACATGTTCCAGTCTCCATTCTAAAAGGCTGAAAAATGGAAACCTGACTTCCTGGTCTAGAACTAATGGCCCAAATAGGAGCTTGCTGCTCAGCAATGTAATGCAATGGCTAGTGTGCCAAGAAATTGCACTCTGATGAACGCAAGCTCATCCAATAAAGAGCAGCTTCATTAGGAGTAAAATCATATATACTGCTATATTACTCACATTTACATTTTAAAGACTTCAAAAAATATTATTACATAACATGTGTTTCTCTTCAAAGGGACAGCATGAAGAATCAAGATATCTTCAGTGTCACATCAAGCTGTTCTTACTCTATCCAGCCTATTACAGCAAAGGCTAAACTTTGAAAGACAGATTAAACGTCTTTAGACTATCCAAAGACTACATTTGGAGAAATTAATTAACTTTTCACATGCAAAAAGAAAGCTAAAAATTACAGCTCCTCACAAACCACTTCTGCACACTTCAACTAATACTATTTTCACCTTGGAAGAAGAACTCACTTTTATGTGATCTTGTCATTTTATCAGACTTGGCAGAGGCATCTTTGACTCGGTTGTGATATTCTACAAGGAATGTTCTTTCATGTTCAAAGAAGTCATCCACATCCTACAAAAAACAAGAACAATTAAAAAAAACAGGATTTCACTCACTCGGTACACAGCAATTGCAGAGTAAATGTGCATACATTGCTGTGACATGAAATGCAATCTATTTTTGTTGTCTAAAACACCATTTATGTAAACTGATTTCTTCTTCACTTATTTTATCATGATCTGAAGTTTTATTAAGAAATTATTAAGAATTAAGAATTTGTAACAAGCATCTTAAAGGTCTAGATAACTAAACCTGAAATGAAAGAAATAATTTCACTACTAACTACCACTTTGGTGACAGAAAAATAGAACAAATGTCAAGTACTTAAAGTCATGTACCTAGAAAAAGGGGAGAGGGGAAGACAGACACCCAGTTGCACAAATGCTGCAGTCATAGCAGAGACAGTATGAATTCCTAGCTCAGGAACGCTCATCTTGATGACGTATTTCTTTCAAGTTGATAAATGTAGGTAAATTTTAATATTTTCTATATTACAATTTGAGATACTTGGTTTATATTTATTTTTAAAAACTCTCTAAAATAGCACAGATGCACATGGAATAGCCTACAACATGGGCTTTGAACAATGTGCTTTTGAAAACCGCTGGTTATTTGGACTTTGTATTTTTCTCCAAATCATAATTAATCCATGGTTATATCCACTTTCCAGCAGTTTTGAAACTCAAGATTTTACAACTAGGAACTTTAGCTCCTCTAATTTGCTTGCAAATGGAAAGTTACCACTAAAAAGAAAGGAGATCAAAATAATCTTCTGCAGAACTTATGCTTGTTATAAAACCAATCTTTCAACCTTTGGAAAAGTCAAAATGAAATTGATTTTTTTTTTTTTTTTTTTTTTTTGGCGTCTCAGTTACATTCTTGCATCTGCTGGGAAAAATAGTATCACCTCTACTGCTGCTCTTAGCTTTGGAACAGTAGAAGGATGTTACAAGGCTGGTAAAATTTACACTGTGTTAGTAACTTCTGAGCTGCAGCTGTTGTCAAAGCTAGTGCACCTTCCTGCTATATAAAATGAAAGGCCAGAACAAAAAACATATTATCAATTATCTATGGATTAAAAAATGCTTAATTTCATAACACAGGGGAAGGAGTATTGAAAGCCCTCTTTCACAGAAGCAATCAAATAGCCCTCACTTATCTTGCATCCAGGGCCACAGGTTCCTTCCCATGCTCTGCCTCTAATTCTTAAGTTAGACAACACTACAAAAATCCCTTTTTTGTAGCTATGTAAAAGGGTACAACAATGTTAATACATTTTAAATCTTAGTATGTTAAGCAGTAATCACCTTTACTCCTGAAACAATGACACCATCTGCTGATTTAACCATATTTTTAAAGAAGTCTTCAAGTTTCTCTTTCTTATTTTTCCCACGAACACTCAACTGAAAAACAAATTCATTTATCAAGTTAGTTCATTTTCTGGAGGCAATAAAAGCTTAAAAAAAATAAAATAGAACTACATACCACAATTTGCTACTCCTAAACCAGTTTTCCTGCTCTCTGCTTAGTCTTATACTCTGCATTAATGGAGACAGGGCACCACGCACACAGAATGACAGACTACCTAATTTACTAGACCATTCTTTATCACCTAAAATACTTTTTTTGTTTGTTTGTTTTGTTGGGGAGAAGAATCAGCAACATTCTAGCACCTACAGATAATACTAAATGTACAAGGTGTACATTTCAGTTATCAATCAGACAGTATTTATCACACACAGTATAGCTGTTGAGTTAATCTAATATAATCTAGTTTTGCTCTTTTAACTGTAAAATGGCAGATCTTTGACTTTCAGAAACCACAGAAGCATTTACCCCTCACTGCACTGAGGATAATGTTAGTTTCAGCCTCCTCACACTCTTCTTGTCCATCTAAATTTGCCCAATCTAGGTAAACTGAGTTCCTGAACAAGTAAGCATTTCTACATCAAGCAACAAGATGCTCTGTAGTATATTTTGAAGTTAAGTATGTACTCCGTTGAGCCAATCTTTGTAATGTTTTCTTCAACACTTAGTGCTGATTTCTGCAATATTAAAAAGCAACTAAAAACTATTTACAGAATATGAGCAACCACTAACCCCCAACACCAAAGAGTTATGAATACAGAAAGTCCTCTCCATTAACTCAAAAGTAGATAGCAATTCAGTATGAAACATGTGGATAGCCACAGGAGTTCAGTATTTAGAATAAAAATTTGGTTAATTTTCTCCTACATTATTAACAAAAAGGCTTTACTTATCAGAACATTTCATTAGAAATCCTTTCTAGTTTTGTTAGCCATGGAATTTAAACCGTAGTTCCAAATCTTAAAAATTAAGCATTCCATCTTTGTTGCATCATCTTCCCCCACAAAAAAAAAAAAAATCAGTCAAAGAATGGACAAGTATAACGAAATCACCATCAAAAGCTAATCTTTTTAGTCTAAAACATATTGGATTCCCATTAATATTTTTGATTCTGAGGCTAGAACACATAGTGCGTTTTGTTCCCCAGGTGACAGCAAAATGAACTCCTACAGAGTTTCTAACTTCTAAAATACAAGTATGTCTGGTATGAAGGAATTGATGCAATTTGCTCCAGGAGGTAAAGCCCTCTTAATCAATTTTCCATCCTACCATAAAAGTACATCTTGAATTCTCTCGCCAGCAATTCAGTTTTCAATACTCACATCCTGATTATATTCCAAGAATACATGGAAATTTAAATCCTTTCTCAAAATAGGATGTGCTGCCACACGACACAAAAACACTTCATGCATTGCAACTGTCTTCTTGAATATTGCCAAATATTCACTGAAAGCAAAAAACAAGACAGACATAAGAATTTCACGTGAAGCAATTAAAAGTTTGAGATAAACTTAGCGAGCAGCTTTAAGGTATCCACAGTAAAGATACAAAATTGTAAGTTGATGTAGTAGAGTCATTATCACTCCAGTAATTGATATATACATAAATAGTGCAATGTTAATGCTAGGGGGAAATTTGAAGCCCTAACATATTACAGAGACTTTTAATAAAGACTCAACAAATACATTCTAATTTTTAAGACTAGCTAACACAGACTGGTTTGCTGAAAGTGTAACCTTGTTTAATTGTCCTTTCCCCAACTCCCCAAAAATCAAGAAATTGAAATACAGACTACAGTCACTAGGGATTATGTAGCTGATGTGCAAATTCCTTCCTCCCCATCTCCATCCCCTTGCCTATTTGCACCCTCCTTACTTATGTAAATGTTCATGTAGTTTTGTTAGCTCTGTAGATAGCAGTCTTTTATTCCATGTTAAAGCACCTAGCCTTTTTGAGCTGAAGCTTATGTGGATGTCTTGGTTCATAGTGGTTCTAAAAGTGAAATTAAGTGCTGCATTTGGTAGGTACAACCAAAAAAACACGTTTAACCATGACAATCACATAGTTGCCCAGTTCAGCCAACTCAACTTTAAAGCAATTACTCATTTTTTATTTAATTAAGAGGAAGGCATTCTTACCAATACAAGTTTGCTAGAATCCATTTTGCTTTGCAAATTCAATGAATAAGATGTAACTTGTCTAGAAATGAGGAAGGGATTCTTTTTCCCCATTCTGAGGTCAAATGGTGAAACGATAATCAACACTTTTGTTTCCACTATGTGCGAGGAGGTTAAGATTTACATACCAGCAAACCAGCAGGGCCAGTGTTGGGAGGTGTTTGATCTCAGTGAGAGTAGTAGTCATTCAGTGAAGACAAAAAAGGAGGATGCAGAGGATGGAGGTGGCAGTAGAAGAAACCCAAAGTTTTCTGTGTTATCCAACCCCTAACCAGACCACAAGAGAATCATGATCAGGGCCGCTGGAAAACCACAGATTTTTTAAAATCTATAGTGTTTTGCTAATTTCCAGTTTTCTGCATGTGAAGTGTATATCTACTCTGCTATAAATCACGTTTAGTATGTAATACTAATACAGAGCTTTTTAAGACATTTGCTCACAGCAGCTGGAGTTCCGAGAGAAAGCAGCAGTTCTAAGAGTTCTATGTACTTTTCTTGCCAATTCAGAGCTCTTGATAGAAGCAGTCTAGAAGCAGCGTAAATATACACTTGAAAACTGAAATCAATGACAGGAAAAAGATCAAAGAAGTGAATGCATGATAAGGAAAGTGGATGAAGCAAGGAGAAACTTCACTGTGTAACTCCATATGGAACAAAAAGCCTTAAAGCGGATATTTCAATACACATTAAATTCACTGTAAGGGAAAATACTATTTTCAGGAAGTATATTCTCCTTGTGCAAAAAAAAGGAGTGTCAAAAAAAGTTTTTTCTAATAATCTCCATATTTCTTGGGGAACAGAAGGTTGGCATCTATGTTTACACTACCAACCACATGCAAAAAAATCCCTAGTTCAAACACTACATGCATAAACCTTAAAGTTTCATTATGCTTATAAAATGTGCAACACCAGAACTAAAAAAGATAGAGATTACGTCTTCCCTTTGCACGTGTTCTGTGAAGAAAAGGATCTAACTATTTTTTTCCTTACAAAAGAATGCTCAAGAACAAGCTGATTTTTTTTCTTCTTTCAGAAGACCTTGCATGAAATTATTTCTACAATTTTCCTAATGGCTCTGATCATGATCACTAAGATAACCCTGGTTATGTAGCAACTGGATTCTCAAGCCTATATCTCAGAGAGAACCATTACAATGAATCAAAAACATGGGACAGCAAACAATATTAAAAGTTGAGGGATAAAAAAAAAATAGTAGTAATCAAGTCTACATACGCCTCCAGTTCTTGTTTCATCTTGGTGAATTCTTCTTTAGTCATTGATCCTTCCCCTTCTCCAAGTTTCTGCAATTTCTCCCTTGAGGCATCAAAGTCAGGCCTGGGTGGTGCTGGTGGAATCTGGAATTGAATCAAATTTTTTTTAATTGCACATCTCCGTCAAACAACATCCCTTCAGTACAGGAACTGTAAATTGCCTGCAGCTTTTTAATATATGGCTCTCTCTTTCATCATTCATTACAGCATTTATGGATAAATTCTCTCATTCATGAGTTAGACATGCTGCATTACTATACCAATTTTGGCCAAGAATCCTTGAGGATTACTAAAGAATTAACTAATGGCTTCAGTAGTTTAAATTACCACAGAAACCAAATAATACCTAGCTTTCCCAACACAATGAATTAAAAACTTAAAATAATTATTTTATATTTAGTTTTGCTTTATCTTATTTGGTAAGGATTGTTTCTTGTTTAAAGAAAAAAAAAAAAGAATTCCACAATTGTTTTCAAACGATCCATTTACAACTCCTGAAAACTGTAAACCAAAAAAAAAAACATTCCATATTGTTTGCAGGCACTAGTTCATTCTTCCAGCACTGTTGACATTAAAGACACATCTGTTGAAATAAAAAAGTACACAGCAAACAAGTCTCTAAGCTAATCTTCTAATATAGCATGTGAACACTGAAAGAGAAAACACTGCAGTCAAATTAATCCTGAATTGCTATTAGTAAAGGGACACAGAACAAAACTAAATTATGCTTAATTTCTAGTTCACTGATATATGCCCATTACATTAACGCATTACAAAAAAGAAAAATACAGCATCTACACAGTCAACTGTCTGAAACTAGTCATTACCACACTGAAGGTCTAGACACTTCAAATAGCTTTTCTGACTAAAAAAAGACTAGCTCAAGAATGGTATGACACATCACAGATTATATTCATCATAATGTACCCAGCAGTCAATTAGAAATATATGTTTACCTTCTGAATCAGTAGACACACCTCCAAACACAAAATGAATACCTAACTTTCACACCAACATTACAAATATTCCTATTTGTAATTAAAGTATGAACAGCAGCACCTTTTTAACAGGCAGTAGGTGACTATTTTGGGATCCCTGTTCCCCAGAGGCCTGAAATAAACTTCAAACCTTAACTTGTTGTGTATTAAGGTTCTCTGTAGTTCTAAGTGGTATTTGAGTTGGGTTTTTTTCCCCCTCCAACTGATTTATGGTAAAATGATTCTGATCTTCACAATGAAAACTGGAAAAGTCTAATTACTAGAGCTCCGTTACTGCACTCTGCCATTCCAGCTAAAACAAAGGCAACATGAAACTTGTAACCAAGTTAAACATTAGCTTGCAAAAACAATACCACCAAGTTACACAGTTCACCTATCTCCTACACTTTTAACACAGTGGACTAAAAATACATTTGGATACAGATTAAACTACTCAATCCTTAGGAATGAAAGGCAAGAAAGTATGAAACTACAGTAACTTTCCTCCAAGCTTGCTTCAACCATTAAGTTGTGTAATTGCATAAAATGAAGTATTTAGAGCATCTGATCTGATTTTAGAAAGAATGAACATCCGCAGTCACAAGTACTTTTGATACAGTCTACAGAAAACAGCAAAAGAAGTCATAAAGCAAAAGAACTGTAATACTTACGATATAGCCAGCATAGTCCTCATTCTCAACAAAAGAATCATGAAGCCAAATAAACTCTTCATGTTGCCGGACAACAGAAAATTCATTTTGTTTGAAATTCGGTAAGGAACTCTAGAAGGGGAAATGGAGGAAGAATTAGGAAAAAAGACCAAAACACCAAAATCCACACACAAAAAACCCCAAACAAACAAAAAAAGAACCCCACCAAAATGTTCTTCATTACTATATGAAAAATACATTGAAGGAAAACCAAAAATATCGCTGTAAAAATAATCAAATCATCCAAGTAAGAATTTGAGCAAAACAAGTTCATACAGCAATAATTATCCCTGTCTTAATTAGTGCAGCAATCAATTGGCTGCCCAAAGAGGTTATGGAATGTCTGCCATTGGAGATATTCAAAGCCCAAACAGACAAGTCCTGAGCAATGTGCTCTTGTTCTCCCTGATTTAGTAGTGGAAGTGAGAGAGGAAATGGCACTAAATATCTCCAGAAATTTTATTCAACCCTATTCTGTGATTCTGTGACCAATAAATATTCAAATCTAAAAAAAGAAAAGCCATGAACAAGCAGTAACTGAAAATTATTCTTGAATGCAATTCTGTTATGAAATATACTTTTAGAATCTGAAACTATGGCTAATCTGGTAAAAAGCTATACTGAAGAATATTGAGGTATATTAAAGATTCTACCTGCAAACAGGCCAATTAATAAGCATGGGAATGGCATGACAACACATCAGTACAAAAAGAAAAGGAACATAAATTTTTTTCTAAACAGTTTAACTTCTTAACTTTGTAGCCACCTTTTTCTTAAGCACTGCAGCTACACAGTCTCTTAAACATGAGATAACGTTACTTTCTAATTTCCTTTGGATTGTGTTACACATGTTTCAATAAACAGTTTAAGCAAACTTTCTTTTCTATATCATTACGAAAACGTTCAGTGTTTTGTCCAGGCTTTTACCTTTGTATGGACAGTGAATTTCACTTTGTCCCTCTCGCTGAGTGCATCTGAGATATCCACTTGCAGAGCAGCATCAGTTTGGAGATCTACATTTATTGCTCTAAGCTGAACAAAGAAAAATCTATTTAGCATAATTTTTTTTTAAAGTTAATTATATTTCCCTTATTCTTCCCTTGAGAAGAACCCTGATCCTGCAATACTGAACATCCTTAAAAGACTGAAGACAGGTTACAAAAAAAAACAACATTAAAAGATTATTTCCAGCGGAAAAAGAAATTCCAGTACATACTACTCTTTATGGCACACATGACCATAAAAATAATTTCCTTTACCATACTCCTTGTTAGTGCACTATTGTCATTTCTGTGTATTGTTAACTTGCTAGTAATTGAGATGGTCAAGAAAGAGTGCATTTACAGACAGCAGCAAGTTCGGTAGGTTTTTTCTCTTCATTTTTCTCTTCATTCCCCCCGCTCCCTCAAATCCACAACCTGCTGTAAGTAAATGTACTTGTAAAGGTAATTATAAAGGTACTAACAGTTGGAATGGTACTTCTAAGGAGAAAAGTGGTCCTATATTTCAAAGAAGCAAGAGCTATTAAAGACCCGGTTTACTAACATTGTCTTACAGTAGTCTTTTGTTTAACATTTCCCATGATATACTGAAAAAGCTTAAAAAAATAGTATACTGAACTTCACAGAGCTAAGTCTCCTTGGAAATATTGGGGGAGGGGGGGACAGACGGGACACAAAACCAAAAAACACCACAACCAAACCCAAGATTTCAATCTCTTCAGAATCAGCAGGAGAAATGGCAAAAGTGCAAGGAATATGCATATTTTTTTCCACATGACATGAAACTTGAACTCTCTCACAAAATAAATCCAAATTCACATCGAAAAGAAAATGAGACAATGATTAAGCACAGAAAAACTGGAAGATTATCTGAGCACCACAATGTTTGGTAGTAACTGGACAAAAGGCTACAACAGTACTTGGTGAAACCACAACTTCATCTAGACATTCAAGTCCCCTCACCCTTGCACCCTTGTTGTTCTAGAGCAATTAGTCCCATGACAATTTAATCATCATGATCAACAGACAGTTAGAGTATTTTTACAAGTACTAAGACTAACTGAAATCTTCTCCAATCATAGTCACAAAATATTTCAACGTCATGCTCATGAAGCTTACTTTTTACTGAGACACTGTCTTGTCTTTGATGCTTCTTTTTCCTACAGTATCACACTCTATGCTATAAAAATGCTTCGCCATACAAAGATACAGACTTTTTCCTGCAAAATTTTTCAGGACTGCATTTTGAAGTTGGTATTCAAGTATAAAAATGTTTTAAGTATTAAAACTTTTACTTACTTACTATACAGCAGCACACAGTACAAAGGTTACACATGAGCAGATTTTGAAGGTAATGCTGCAAGGCACTGGAACAGCACCAGGAGAGAAGCATCAACTGCCACATCTTGTTTTCCACCAGTTATCTTAATCCTTATCTTAAATAATACTGGTCAGTTCCCACTCTAGTTTTCTTGTTAACCTCAATGCACAGACAATTCTGCTGCTTATGTAGCAGCAACCAGACTAATATATCTTAGAATTAGTGTATTAAAGTAAATGAAAATGATACAGTCTAGCATATTCTGCTAGGCTAGCAAAATATAACACTTCAATAGCTATTACACAAATAGTAATAGCTTTTCCTTACAGCAAAGTTGGAAATCATTAAAACCACTGCACAGTAACATATTCACACATGTGATTCAGGCATCGCTCTTTGTTTTGTTTTCCCAAGGTTTAGGGGTCACTGCCTCACACAAAGGCATATTACCATGCAATGATCCATTGTAGATCACTTCTCACAGGCAGAATCTCCTACTGAGTTTCCAATGTGCTTAACATCTAATTTAGGAAAGAAAAATATAATCTGACATACCAATGTCTGCCTCATGTCATGACACCACATTTCTCAGCTGTAAAAAAGTTTTTAGTGGTTAAGCTGTCTGGGGTACTGTTTGTTTTTCTCTGGTTCCCCAAAATACATTAACAAACAGAGTCATCTTAGCAAATAATCTGGATTATCCAAATGGTATTTTTGTAGTCTTTCACAGGTCACAAAAATTTTTACTAAAATGCTTTTTTTCTTCCTTTTTTGAAAGGAGGAAGGTGGTACCATACAAAATTCTCAGATTCAGTATAAGGCCTGTTCAAGTTTGTCACTAGCACGTATGCAGTCTCCAGTGCAGCACACCCTGGCCATATGCACTATTCACAACTTTAGAAACAAAATGCTTATCTGTCCTGAGAAAATGAAGAAATACATAAACATGACAACATCACTCATGACATACAACTGTAAAGGACTATTTGTTTGATTTATACTGAGTTAAGTTTGTAACAGTTTTGAAGAGTTGAATCATATGTTAAATTATGCTGTGTAGTCTGACTGCCAACAGGGAATGTTTTCATCTGCAATGGTAATGAAGCATTTATGAAAGGTGTCAAAGACAATCAGAAAGTTGAAGGATTTTAAATGTATTCATGTGACACAATGGTTCACGTCGTATTGCTGGAAATTAAATTCACAAACATCATCATGGCACAACAAACTTAAGCAATGTCTTCATCTCTGCTTCAAGAAGAAAACCACCACCAATGGATGGTCTTCTAGTCATGAAGGGAGCAGAAAATGAAAAAATAAAAGGCTACAAAACTTGATTTGGATGAAAACTGAAATGTAAGTACCTTAAATTCTGGAAAAAATGGAGGTGGGATACAGTCCCTTTGTATCTTGTCCCCACTCCTCCCATCCTAATACATACAACATAGCACAATAATTTAATGCTTAGATACATGCTCTACACCCCTGCTGAATAACTTGCAAAACAAAAGCTAACTTAACTGCTTTACAGTTTCCTATGCTATACCAAGAAAGTCCCTGTTTTATTTCAAAGGGTCTAGAAAATAGCAGAAGCCAAAATCAGGGCTAAGTGATGTTACAGTACTAAAAGAGAACACAATGCAAGGAGAGGATTTAGCACCTAAGCTCTTGCTCAAGGATCAATTATACTTCAAATGCTAATGGAAGGAAGCTGGTAGAGACAAGCAAAACAGCCAAACCTTACATTCCTATGTAATGTCATCCTTTAACAACAGTAACTTCTATACTCCAAGTTTTTTCAAAAATATTAGAGAAGGGCCCTTTCTTCAGCAGGTTCTTTATAGTCAGATAAATACAGAGCAAGGGAAACAAACAATACTTTTACAACAAAAGATTACACAGTGTCATCACAGCATTTACTTTCTAGCAGACCTGAGGGATCACTCACTTCCCCTAAATGAGTAGACAAGAACATTAGCCAAGTTGGCTAAAGTTTGTATAGATATAAACACACAATATAGTACAAGCAGAGCAATACTGTATCACCTTTCACAGCATGTATTGTTTACGTTAGAGAGGACCAACAGGAACTGTGTTACTTCAAGTGAACTCAATAGTATCTTCCTAAGTGAGATTTAGAAAAGCAATTCCCGCAACTGCATTTTATGCAGACCATTTATAATAAGTTCCTTCTACAGACCACCCACTGCTACTTCCTCAAAGATGATTCTCAGTGCTCTGTTTTACAATTTTCCGGAAAAGGTTCCATATGGTATAACACAATTGTTTGAAAATCACTGTTTTATGTGGCATCAGCATAACTTCTAGTCCTTTTTTCATCCCATCACACCCACATTAAACTTAACACACCTGTATCTGACCAACATGATTCTGAAGAATTGAAAGCACAGTTGTCATAGCAATATCTGAATTCTAGAGAGGAAAGAGTACTGATTTTCAGAACTGGAAGTTCAGTTACTCTAACCAGAAGTTGACATCCATGCTTTCAAATAAAGGCTTGACCCACTCAGTTTTTAATCGCAAACAGAGGAAGGCGACAAATCAGAACCAGGGAAACACTATGAAGAGCTGTTTATTTTTACTACTGATACTAAGAAAAAAAAAGTTATGGTTTTGAAGATTAAAGCACAGCAAATCCATTCATGAACAGACTGCCAGTTTGCTTTTGATTAGATTTTCTGTATCACAATCAAAATCATGCAGATAACAGCCAGTGTTTTAACCTCAAAGATTTACATGGCAGTGAAAAAATTAAAAACCTAGACTGATTGAAAATAAGAAACCTCAAAAAATTAGGGAAAGGAGAAGTACACTGTTCTGGTTTAATTCCTCAGTGCTGGATGAAGATGGGGGAGGGGGGAAAAAAAAAAAAAGACTGCACTTGGCCAACTGAGATGATGTAAGTTGTCCAACAGCACAAACAAGCCTGCTAACAGATTTCTTAAGGCTTTCAAATTACCTTGTGAACTCTGACTACCTGTAGCCTTAGAGGGAGAACTAATAACCAAACAAACAAACAAGTTTGACACAGGATCAGATCTGCATTCTTATGTGCTACTTGCACCTTCAGATAAAGGCAACTTAATTGTGCACCTCAGTGTCTGTTCCTAAATACCAGGGACAACCTACATAAAATACAACTCCATAGCTAACAAGTTCTTCAGTCCTTGTTCTGAAGACACTCAAAGGACAACAATGTCTACCTTCTTCTCTCTTTTTTAATCCAGTATTCTTACTAAAGCAGCTGTATAATTAAGGGCAAAAGCTCTACAGTGGCCAGAATTGTCCTAATACAATACTAGAATTCCTTTTTTAATTTCTGGTCATAAATTGGAACATAAAATGCATTGAATTCCTACCACATGCATACAGTCAAAAGTCACTTAGCACTTAACATTATATTTGACACTTGAGTATGACATGCAAGCTAAAAGCGTATACCAACACTCTTTTTCAGATTTTGTATTTTTGGCAATATAAAGGATGTAGCCACTTTAATAACCAGCAATAGCCAAGGGGCAACCTAGGCAACCCAGAAGCTGCTCTCCTACTTTGCTCAGTGTCAATCTTTCTCAAGATACTAACCGATAGGGGTAATCAGTCTGAGTAAATTAGACTAGATTAGCTGATTTGTTGCTTAACTGAGGCAAGCAAGTTAAAGAAAGATGGATGCAGCAGTTAGAAGAGAAATGAAGGCCAGAAACAGCAGGGCAGAGAGAAAGGTTTTCTCAGTCAGAAACATAATCATGGTATCCTGGCCCAACAACAGAACTTCTTTTCGCTGAAGAGTTTATTATGCAGCGTGTGCCTGCAATGTAAAAGTCCCATTGTTACCTATGGGAGAACGTCTGGGGCCTGAAGAGAGGGTAGGGCTGTTTCACCTAGGCCTGGCTCAGGATTAAAGATGGAACCTGGTGCTTCCCACAAGGCTGGTCAACCTGGTCAGGACCACAACACAATCTGTGTGTGTGCGGGGGGCTGCGGGCACGTATCAGAGCAGGGAAGGACACAGAGAATATGAATCTCTAGCAACAGACACAACCCCCTCTCAAGCTATTCCAGCAAAAGCATGGAAAGAACTGCCCTTCCAAAAGTGGGGTGACGGAACAATGAAAAATCCAAAGCAAAACCCTCACACACAGACACTAATTTCAGCGGGAGGCTGTGCTATTTCCACTATAGCAGAAGCCGGCGGACAAGACCCCAACTGCCTGCCG
>NW_010539857.1:0-1910 GCF_000687285.1 Phaethon lepturus
CCCCTTGGAGTCAGTTGCACTCCGTCTGCTGTGAGGAGGCCCAGATCAAGGCAGAAATATCTGGTGATTCAAGTAGGAGGTGGTTCTTGGGCTGCAGAATTGCTTCTGGCATTCACCCCCTAAATTCTGCCACTCTGCCACATCAGGCATCTAAATAATTTTTCAGACAGTTGTAATTTTTAATACTTGTGTCTGTCAGTGCAACAGAAATGTGGCAAAAGACCTGTACTGGTGTT
Source organism: Phaethon lepturus (assembly GCF_000687285.1). Classification (NCBI taxonomy): domain Eukaryota; kingdom Metazoa; phylum Chordata; class Aves; order Phaethontiformes; family Phaethontidae; genus Phaethon; species Phaethon lepturus. The sequence continues at coordinate 237 of NW_010539857.1, forward strand.
TTGTATCACATTATGACACAGATGACATAATTCTGTTTTAAAGGGGGATCTTATCTTAAAAGTGGTTTCTTTGTATGAGACAAATAACTCACGTGCTGAAAGATGTGGTTGGGAAGGAGAGAAAGCACAAAAAAAGTCTGCAAACAACGTTGTGAAAGAATGCTCCTTGGACATATTAAAGGTTCATTATACAGATTAAAGGATTGTTATTATCTTGCAGCCACACATGTGCTTTGCCAGAGGTTTAGAAAACTTTTTTTGCCTGAATGGCATGGAATAAGATTTATGAGAGAGGAATAGCATCTTCTGATTATACCAGATGAGACAGCAATAGACATCAGTTTAGAACATTAATTTTGACAGGCACAGTGGCTGAGCAATACTTGGAGCTGTTGCACTGAGCTAGCTTGTGTTCCCAGATGTAACCTTGTGTGACCTCAGAAAATGTATTCCAAAAAAATGTGAGAAATTTTGCTTTCTTTTCTTCTGTACTTTTTATAACATATTTGGAGGAGTAATATGGACAAAAAGAACAACTTGGAGTCTGATTTTTAGGTTATGGAAGTATGTAGTAAATCAATAGGAGTGCTGGACATCAGGAAAGGAGCAGGAATAATGGAGCAGTGATACTATTGACTTCTTATTTAATTTACGTTTTAGGGATTCATCTACATAAAAAGATTATTCTTACTACCCATCATTTCAGCAAACTTACTTTCAATTCTATGTAAATTCTGCTCTTAAAATGTGAAACCGTTCATCTGTCTATATATATGCTAAGAAATTTGTCTGCCTTCTTTGAAAAGACACAATCATTTATCAAAACTTAATTCTGTATTGCTTTTATTTATCCTAGCTATTGTCTATAAATCAGAACATACTGATTTATATGAGAGCCAGCTAACATGGATATAGGCCAATAACCCTAAATTAAAAAAGGAGCAGAGCATGAAAGAAATATAGTTATTTGCATCAGATTATATCATTAGGCCAAACAGTGCAAGGTTCAAACATCCCTCTGCACACACAGAAGGGAAGAAATTAAAATGCTAGGTAAGTGAGAAAAACATGACAGAACTAAGATCTAAAATAATGTTGATGGCAGAGCTTTTTAGTAAAATTGTCTATTTCACAATGTAGATTAATTTGTGTTTCTTCCTGGTGGTTCATTATAAACTTGTGTCATTCCTTCTTCTGACATCATCCTGTAATTTAAAAAGTAGCTTTCCAGTAGTCCAAAGAGAGCACCTTAAAATAGTCATGCAAATATCATGACAGGAACAAAGTGGCAGATCTGAAATACTTAGTGCCAATCATTTGCATTCCAGCTGCGCAGTGTCTAAAATACTGTAAACATTTGTTTGGAAACATCTGTGTGTGATAAATATAAACAATAAAAATAAAAGTGTTATTTAAATAAGCCCACAGATGAATTGTTTGAAAACAAGTGGGGAAAAAATATTGTGGTATGTTTTTATAAGAGTCATTTTATCAAAGATTCTGAAAGAATGAGAGAAAAACATTTCTGCACTCACTTTAAACTCAGAGAAGTTTCTTAGTTATGATGTCTGCTCCTCCTTTCAAATCACAAGGAATTAGAAATAAAGTCTTAAGCTTATATACAAAGCCAAAATTGAGATCATCCAAGAACTGGTCGCTTAGGTTTACTAGGAA
>NW_010539857.1:1941-29543 GCF_000687285.1 Phaethon lepturus
TACTGATATGCATGCTAGTTTTATTTTAATTTTTGTTTATTTGGTGAATTTTGTATCATGGTAAAAGAAAATGAGGGACAATAATTTTCTGCAATAAATCTTCATTTTAACTAGCTACATAATCCAGACAAGAATATAATCTTTTTACTGACAAATGTATTGTTCATGATTAGTAGCCTCTGATTTCCCTTTCAAAGCCTCATAAAGGTTGTATGGAATAAAATGGCTTTGTTTGTACTACCATGGATGAATCCCAAGCTCATTTTGCCAGCCCATAAAAAATTAATCTGTAGCATTTGTAGAATTACTGAAGCTTTTAATCTATCAATGTTTAAAAATAAAAAGTTGTTCAAATTTCTGTAAGCTCAATGTCCTGCAAACACACTTCTTATTTTATAATCAGCTTTCAACTCAGACCAAACTGTTTTGATGTTTGTTTTCTAAACACATCTGTATTCTTCTTACATTTTTTCTTGAAATAGTGGGTGTTCATCATACTATAGCCATGAAAACAAGCATATTCTGGACTAGAATCTTTAATGGTAATCTGTCTTTATTAAATTTAGTTAAATGAAGTAGTACTTACTTCTTAAAAGATTCAAAAACAATAAAAATCCACATACTGTGAGCCATGATTTCCTTTCTTGCATTTTACAGTGAAATTTTTCTGACATCTTTTTTACATATATATTGAGCTTGGGGGTGGGGATTATACTGATATGGTTTTCCCCTCATGTTAAGATCAAAACCATCATTTTTTTCTATAGGAATGTATTTATGAGGAAATGAGCAGTGACAGTTTTAGCCACATGAGGAGGAGCTAATGATGCAAGGCTCAGTATCCAGGTGACAGCTGTGCAAAACAATCAACGTGCGCAGTGATATTTTGTGTCCATAGGAGATATGGGCAAATAAGTCAGAATGTATTGGCAGCAGGGAACATATATCAACATAGCAGTTAGATACCATCAAAAAGAATGGTCAAAGTATCACATTAGATGCCCACCAGTGTGAGTCACAAAGGACTTTTCTTAAATGGATGTAGGGTCTAGAGGGAAGAATGGAAGAACTATCAATCAGAGCAGTTTTACTTATTTATCTCAAGGATAACGCCAAAATTTAAATCAGTAAGTATTTACTTGGTTTAATGTCTGCTAAAATCTAAAGGCAGTGTTTCCCACTGAGGCCCCAAGCTATGTGTCCCTTGAAAAAGAAGGAAGGGCTTGAGACACAGTAATATGACATTTCCATTCATGACATGAGAATATAATTATTCCTTGGAAGGCAGGGGTTAAGAATGTGGGATTTCAAAAAGTATGTCAGGGTTAGTACATGTAGGGGAAAATGGATTTTGATTTTTGATGATGGATATTGTATGCAGCAAAGGTATTGTTAAGATATTTCTGGATAACATTTGCAGTCATGTTGCATTTACTGTGTATTTCTAAAAAGTAAAAATTAAATGGTTAAATGGTAATCTAACTTTTTTTTTTGTGCAGCACATTTTATATAATAGAATTGTGTATGTATACAGTAGTAATTAGCTACTTTTTTATTTGAAGAAAAAAAGTTGAGCTAGACCTTGGGGATATTGCTTGGGGATATTGTCTTCTTTTTCTCCTTCCCCCCCCCCCCCAAAAAAAGACTTATACTCACTTTCAGAATATGTAAGAAAAATGTCATAACAGATATACAGTTGTGTTAAAACAACCACTCCGAATACCATCTTCCTGCTATAGATATTTCATATCCAGGTCATCTTTTATTTCTACAGACCATACATAATGACTAAAATCAGTTGCAGTGATCCAACCAACACCTGAGTTTCTCCCATCTCATAATATGCAAAGAAATATTTCTTGATGTTTTGAATTATTAAAACATAGTACCTGATTGGAATGATTTTAACAAAGTTCACAGAATCACAGAGTCACTAAGGTTGGAAAGGACCTTCAAGACCATCACGTCCAACCATTAATCCAGTGCCACCGTGTCCCCTAAACCATGTCCTGAAGCACCACATCCACACGTTTTTTGAACACTTCCAGAGATGGCGCCTCCACCACCTCCCTGGGCAGCCTGTTCCAATGCCTGACCACCCTTTCAGTGAAGAAATTTTTCCTAATATCCAATCTAAACCTGCCCTGGCGCAACTTGAGGCCATTTCCTCTCATCCTATCACTAGTTACTTGGGAGAAGAGACCAACACCCTCGTCGCCACAACCCCCTTTCAGGTAGTTGTAGAGAGCGATAAGGTCTCCCTTCAGCCTCCTCTTCTCCAGGGTAAACAACCCCAGTTCCCTCAGCTGCTCCTCATAAGACTTGTGCTCCAGACCCCTCACCAGCTTCGTTGCCCTTCTCTAGACACGCTCCAGCACCTCCATGTCCTTCTGGTAGTGAGGGGCCCAAAACTGAACACAGTATTCAAGGTGCTGCCTCACCAGTGCCGAGTACAGGGGCATGGTCACTTCCTTACTCCTTCTGGTCACACTAGTTCTGATACAGGCCAGGACACTGTTGGCCTTCTTGGCCACCTGGGCACACTGCCAGCTCATATTCAGCTGTCTGTCAACAAGCATCCCCGGATCCCTTTCTACCAGGCAGCTCTCCAGCCACTCCTGCCCAAGCCTGTAGTGTTGTTGTGATCCAAGTGCAGGATCCTGCACTTGACCTTATTAAACCTCATACAGTTGACCTCTGCTCATCGATCCAGCCTATCCAGATCCCTCTGCAGAGCCTTCCTACTGTCAAGCAGATCAACACTCCTGCCTAGCTTGGTGTCATCTGCAAACTTACTGAAGGAGCATTCGATCCTCTCATCCAGATCATCAACAAAGGTATTGAATAAGATCGGCCCCAGAACTGAGCCCGGGGGAACACCGCTTGTGGCCAGCTGCCAGCCGGATTTAGGGCCGTTCACCACAACTCTCTAGGCTCGGCCATCCAGCCAGTTCCTCACCCAGCGAAGAGTAAACCTGTCTAAACCACGAGCCACCAGTTTCTCCAGGAGAAAGCGTGGGAGACGCTGTCAAAGGCTTTACTAAAGTCCAGGTAGACAACATCCACAGTCTTTCCCTCATCTACTAGGCGGGTCACCTGGTCATAGAAGCAAATCAGGTTGGTCAAGCAGGACCTGCCTTTCATGAACCCATGCTGGCTGGGCCTGATCCCTTGGTTGTCCTTCACATGCCCTTTGAGCACTCTCAAGTTGAAATTTCAGTTATTAAATTACAGTTTAATAACTGTAAACCAAAAAAGTATGTTATAGAACTTTTCATCATACGCAAAAACTATTTTATTGACTTTATTAAATGATTACTTACAGTCAAGTGGTTTTTCTTACAATGTAATTTATACCTAAAACGAAACCTGAAATATTCAAAGTTATTCTTCAGTGACTGATCTTCCATTTAACCTCTGTTCTTGGACTAACGTCAATGAAATAAGGTTCTTTTAGAGTTTCACCTCTATGTGGGAAATCCTGCAATCCTTCCAGAGGTGGATGGCCCCAGTTACCATTAAGGCCTCTTTACTGCCCATGATTCAGAGCCAGCACCTCTATTGTCTCCTTCTCTTTCTTCTGTACTTTATTTTACTGTTTAGTTTTTAGTTCATTGTGCTCTTTCTTTCCTTCCCTCTCTCTCTCTTTAATTTCTTTTGTTTTCTTTATTTCGTTCTTTCTGCCTGCCCATCCACCCTCTCCATCTCTCCCTCTCTCTTTTGATTTAGCATGTTTAATCAAAGCAGATTATTTAATTTATTTAATTCCTGGTACTGGTTTGTTCTATGATCCAAGACCCTTTTTTCATCTGTTTAGAGGCCTAAAATGACTGAAAATTAGTTGCTTAATCTGCTGAAATCTGTTCTGCTGTGTTAAATGGGGAAGAAACCTTCTCCTAATCTACAACTGACACAGACTTCTGAAAGCTATTCAACACACAGCTTCTTCTCAGAACAGGTCTGTAAGAAAAGAGAAGTTCAAGAAAAGATGTATCTCCTTAATATGTCAGTAGGACTTTATCAGATCAGCCAAGTGGCTGTTGAGACTGCCTCTTGACTGAATTATTTATTTAGTGCTTTGGTTTCCAAAAACTCACCAGCCAGTTTGAGCTCTGTCTTAACTCTAAGAAAATGGAATGGAAGGAATGTGTTATATTAAGGCTTGTATATGGTCTGCCTGCTCAGGAGGAAGAAACCTTTCAGCAAAGCAAGGAATTAAAGAAATTTACTAAGACATCTATAGTCAAACTGAGATTTATGTCAATACAAACTTCCTATGTGAAAGTCTATATTCAGTCTGATACCAGTTCTCAACTGAGCTCATCTGCAACATTTAATATCTGAACTTTACATTTATTGCTATGACAGAAACCTGTTCTGTTATCTATAAGACAATTAGTACAAACAACAGCAATTAACCCATTATTTCTAACCTAACCCTCAGTATCCCCTGGCCACCCATTAAATTACCTGTGGAAGCAATATTTGGATAATAGCCGGGGTAACAGATAAAGATGGGTTCATTTAAAAGAAATGGGACAGAGAAACACACAAACACTCGCCACTAGTACTGTGGAGTACATGTGCTTCCAGTCATATCAGAGGGGAAAATCATTGCTGCCACAGAAATCCATTATGTAAATATCCAACTGTGGAAGAAGCCATAAGCAAATCTGAACCTTACCACAACATCTTGACACCTGCCGTAGATTTTTCTACACTGAGAGTGCTTAACTGGTTTGTTCGCTGTATTGAAGACAAATTCACTATTTTAGCTCTTCAAAGTAATACAAAAGTCTTCACTTTATTTCTACCTGGCAAGAACAGGTTGAGAATCTGAGGAGGAATGTGTTATAGTCATCTGTAGATCTTTGGTATCATATAGCCAAGGATCCAGCCTGGTGCTTTCTGAGGTACCTTGCTACTTTCCATTTATCCTTATTAGCAGTGGATCCTGGCAAGTCTATGGATGATGAGGAAAAACTAGCTTCAACAAATGCCAGATCAAGAATTGTGCACAGGTGGCTTTCCTGGTTCAAACGATATTGGGAAGGGAACAAGATATGCTTAGAAGATGTGAACTCTTTTATGATAAGCATTTTAAATCAATGGTTTTTCTATATGCTCCCATCAAAGATTCTAGGTAAAAATTTTTTGAGTGGAGCAATGAGTCTACATTTCCATACAGACACCTACCTAATTATTTGGTTAATACATGTTCTTGTCACATACTCAGGAATATTTCGTCTTCCCTTAGACGTTAGAACTGAAGTATGCATTTCCATTTATCATCATGATTCCGATGCTTTTGAGAATGTTCAAATGAAATTCAGCAAATATCATCCAGCAGCACGACTCTAATACTCTTGATACTTAGACTTGATGAAGCTGTTGTTAGGAAAAGTAGTCCTCCTGGTGAATTTTGCTCACCTACTGCATCGGAACAATGGCCAGGTGGTTTCCATGGAGAAAAACTGCTTTGAACCCATTTATACTATTTATTTTTTGAAAAACAAAGACAAAAACAAATCCAAAAAAAACCCTGCAGTGATAAGGAGCTAACAGGTCTTTCAGATACTTTGCATTATCCATCACCTCTGCATCCAGCATCAGTTTTTGACCATCATAATCAGTGGCAGTGAGTCTAGATTACATACGACTGTGATTTTACTGAGTCACTTTCTGATGCAAGCGATCTGGGATTCCTTTTACCTACTGTGATGAAATTTCTGAAATGAATTACCACAGTTTTCCACCATTCAGACAACATCTTTTTCCTGAGCATCACTACACAGCCGCTCACTCACTCTTCCTCCTCACCCCAGTGGGATGCGGAGGAGAATCAAAAAAAAAAAAAGGTAAAACTCATGGGTTGAGATAAAGATAGTTTAATAGGACAGCAAGACAAGAGAAAATAACAACAACAACAACAACAATAGAATATACAAAATAAGTGATGCACAATACAATTGCTTACCACCCTCTGACCAATATCCAGCTAGTTCCCAAACTGCAGTGCCCCTGGCCAACTCTCTCCAGCTTATATATTGAGCATGACATCATATGGTATGGAATACCCCTTTGGGCAGTTTGGGTCAGCTGTCCTGACTGTGCCCCCTGCCAGCTTCTCTCTGGCAGGACATGAGAAGCCAAAAGTCCTTGACTAATGTAAGCACTACTTAGTAACAACTAAAAGATCAGTGTATTAGCAACATTATTCTGTTACTAAATCAAAAATGCAGCACTATACCAGCTCCTGGGAAGAAAATTAATTCTATCCCAGCCAAAATCAGCACACTGAGGAAATCATTTTAATTTCAGCAGTGCTACTGTTGGCCCACACAAGCCTTCTTTTCCTATGATAACAGTGTTCTTAATGGCTGTTATATCAACCTAAAAATTAACAGAAGCCTTTCAGTTTCTTGAAAATTTTCTCCTGTTACCCTGAATTTCTTCTGTGTCAACCTTTTATGTTGACTGGTTTCTGAATCCTCTCTTTCAATGTTTTGGTATTCAAGACAGGCATAGTCCTGACCTAACCATGTAATAGTCCTTCCACTCAAGATGAGAGAAGTAAAGAGAAAAATATTCTGACCTGGTAAGTAATTTGAACCACAGAAGAGAACACATAGGTTTTAGTATGTAATTGTTGTTAATGGTACCACACATGTCTATTCTTGTAAACTGCAATGTGATTATATTTCCACTACTGCAAGAGCATTCTAATACATCTGCAGAAGTTTTCCTTTATAAAGACAATCAGAAATCCACTGATGAGTTAGAAGTTCTCTTGCCTTTCAAAAGATTGGACTAAATCTTTACAAATCAGTCACAATTCAATAAATGGTCTAGACTACAGTTGCATTACCACTTTTGGTTTGGTGGTGAGCATCATGGAACAACAGTTTCAGTTTGGGAAAAAAATCCCAAATATATTTTATGGTAAGTATTTTAGGTAGTTTTTATACTTAGTGCACCTGTCCTATTGTAGAGATACAGCTGAACTGACTTTTTCTTTCCAAACTGAGGGTACAGATATAGACTGGTAGACTTTATAGACAGACAAGCTTGATTTCTGATCCAAAACCATTAAATTCAATTGCCTTTGGATCAGATCCTTAGAGATTTTGCTTTCAATATTCTCTTTGCAGTAATATGTACTGTATAATTACGTGCGGTCTTAAAACTGACCCCTGTATCGTCTGCTCATTATTCCTTTCCAATTTAGTATGCTTCCATGCGTGGGCACATTTGGCTCTTGCTCTTTATCCTGTTTTCTATCTAACATCTTGTCTTATCTGTGAATCTTTACCTAGTTAGTAATCTCTGATGTGGAACTTGTGAAATGCTTTTTGAAAATCCAAGTATATTATATCTAAAAAATTTCACTCATCTGTCATGTCAGTGTTATCTTCAAAGAATTCTAACAGGTTATTTAAGCATGATTTTCTTTGTCTGAAGCTATTCTGGCCACCTTTGATGAACTATACTTTAGCAGGTAATACCCTACTGACCTCTATCAAGATTTGTTCCCCTAAAGCTCATGTTAAACTATGTGGCCTACACTTTCTTGGTTTATCTCTTAAGACCCTCTTTTCTAATAACAGATTTATATTTGTCGCTTCTTGGTTCTCAGAAATCTCTTTCACATCTGGTGAACTTTTAAAACATGCCATTTAAAGGGTCACCAACACCTTAACTTGTCCTTTCATGAAATATATTTATGTGTAGAAGACATCCAAATCTATTGATAGCTTTGGTTCCTGTTGATTGTGTTACTACAGAAGAATTCATAAAAATACTATGTAAGGACCTTCACAAACATAAGAAGACAGTAAATATTTACAACTTACCTAGATGAGCAAGGAAGGTTTGGGAGGAGGGGTAAAGGACATCCAAGTCATAAATTACGTCTTTCACAGATGAGCAAGAGATTTGGGGATTCTCCCATGCCTGGCAATTAGTCCTAACCAGGTAAAACCCTCCCATATATATATATATATATTTAAATGTAATATTTTTAATTGTGTCTACTTGCTTTAACTCCTCCCTGAATAAATAAATTTTGATTAAGCAGCTCTTTGCCCTTTTAATGTATAAACCCCCAAATCTATAACTGTGTACATATTCTGCCATTTCTTTATCCCCATAATATTCACTGGCATTATTTTAAGATTTTAGATTATTTTATATTTTAACTAGCTTGGTTTCGGTAGATAGAATGAAATTCCATTCTCATTTGAAATTCTGTTCCCCATAAAAATAAATTTGGACTGAACGAAAATTGGCACAAGATATTTTCACCTGTCCCATAGAATATTTTTGAGTTTTCATTTTTCTAATATACTGAAAATTATTCTCAAGATTTATTTCAGTGAATATTTGAGCACAAACCCAGCAGAAGAAAGAAAAAAAGTCATAGGAAAAAATTACATTTTTCCAGGTCAGTATAGGTTTCACCATTGGGCTGTTCTGACGGGAATTTTTATTTCTGCTTTATTAACGATAAATTCCATTCTGGAGCTTACAGACTTTTGCCTTCTAAAATGTATCTCAAAAATAGTATGCAACCTTTTTTCCTATGTTTTCTTCAAAACATTATGAAATGGTCTGAGAAACAGAAAAGGTTTCTGTGGTTGAAGAAAAGAAAATTCAGGAAATAATTGAGTTCATTCCTCGCAGAAGTCAGAGTGGCAGAAATCAGCAGTATTATAGACTTTCCCTCCTTTTAATAAGTTGGGAAATGTGTGGTATCATCAAATGATGACCAAATTCTACAAAGCTTATGAGGAAACTGGATGGGGCAGGTCTAACTCTGCCTGGTGAAACCTGTGACCTAGCAGTATCTGAGTAGATTCAGAGCCTCCACCAGCTCTGAACCTGAAACTGCTGCGGTAAGATGAGAAAGCAATAAGGAGTATTGGACCTGATAGTTAGTCTCACTAGATGTGTTTCAAATAAGAGAAACACTGCTAAAATCCAACCTGGCAGCCATTAAAGCCAAAGACAATAACTAAAAAAGCATTAGGGAAAAGCCGTGGATACAGCCAATTTGAAACTACAAGGTGGGGTTGTGAAGAGGAGCAAGAATCAAACAAAAATTGTAACAACTATAAAATAGTACTATACAGTTTCCAGCACAGAGGACCTCTTGGTTGAGAGGATTCTCCAGAACTGCTCTCAGAAAAGCAACAAAATCCTTATGACTCAACTGTGAGGAAGCGTGTGCGACAGTATAGTGACAGTGTTGTTAAAAAGACAAATTATCAACAGATTATTATACACTAAAGGAGGAGAAGGCCTTGATTAGTAAGACAAAGAAATCCTTCTCTCCATGAAACAGGAAAAAGGAATAAAGAGACTGGGAACAGAGGTTAAGTATGCGTTTGAGCTGTGCCCAACTCAAAATGGGGCACTGCACAGGTCTTGACCATTACCCGTTTGCTCACACTCTGTCCAAGAATATTGCAGAGGTACTGAAACTCACACAGAGGAAGAAAAAATGCAATGGAATTGCCTTATTATGGTCACAGATAAGAGCTAGAACATAGTGCAATTGCAGTGCAACAGAAGTTTGATTTGAGTTTTTAAAAACAAACAACATAGTACCTGAAACAAACAGAGCCATTCAAACTCATGTGATTATCTCCTCAGATCAATATATCTTTCATGCAGTGGCAGCCAGGGTCCTCAAGGGAATCACAATGTAGTAACTGTTAGGAACTGTTGACTATTTAAGAGAAACCCTTGTCTGGAAATAATCAACTGTAGAAGGAAGAGCACAGAAGCCTGGCTGGTGACAAGTAGTCTTAAAAGTAAATAGTTGCCTGGTATTATTAGTGAGGAAAGATAACTTGACTATCTGTCCTCTTAGCAAGAAATCTTGCAAAGACCATGTGAAGTAGATACTTCAGTATTCTGGCGAACAATTTTTGACACTCAGAATAATTCAATTCAGCGCCTTGCTTTTTTTGTATTACTTTAAAGGTATAGTACTCATTTGATTAATTACAGACATATGTGTCTCTGCTGCTGATAGCTGTATTTTGTATGCTTGACAACAAGCTTTTAATGTATAAATAAGTAGACTTTGAATGTCATTTACACTCTCTGTAATGTCACTGTGTATCTTTTCTCCCTTTTCTTAGAGTGCAATAATTCAGAGTTTGACATTACAGAGATTCAGGTTAATGCCACACATAGTGCAACATTTTAGAGATATTTTACTGCTATTCTTTTTTTTCTGCTCTGTACATCTTGCAGCCTTTACTATTTAAATAGTGAGCTGTTCCCACACAGAGAAGTGGGAAGTTGGTACAAAGATGATGCTGTTTTAACATTTAGGGAAATCTCCAGCAGTGCTCTATGAAGAAAAGGAAAAAAAAAAATCCATATCCTCAACGTTTCTCCACATTTGCAAGGTTGCTATAGTTTGTTTCATTGCCAGCTGAATTCTTGAGCTTCTATATGGCAGATTTAGATATTCTCAACTCTTAATTTTTTTAGTAGGTCCAATTATCAAACTATTTTTCATGAGGTAAGTTGTACGAATCATACAACACATTAAATAGAACAGGACAAAATAAAAGAAGATAGTTCATAGTCGATCCCACAAAGGAAAACAAAATCACCCTGTTCTCTGTGCAAATGTAATGCCACCATCATCACCATCACCTAGGTATTCAACCCAACTCAGCCTTACATGATTTCCTTATGTCCTTCTAAATGTTTCTGGTCAAGTAAATCTTCATGGTAATAAAATCTTTTTCGAATGCCAGTACTTTAAGCAGTTACACCATTTATTCCATAAGTTTGGTCTTGGAAAATGCTATTTACAAGCGGAGTTTCTTTGCTCTGGGCTGACTGCCACCTCATTTTGGCTTGCTTCATAGGACTTTGCATTTAAATACAGCTATAAATTGGTATAAATCTCCTGCAAGATTGTCCTACAGCTCTCCACCCAGAAATACAATATATTTGCCCTCTTCAGCTTCTGAGAAACAGCACACTACTCAAATACTCATAGAATGTGTCCTTCATTCAGCAGAGATAATTAGTTTCAGTTACTTAAACTGAGCAACTATTTCCCTTCAAAGAGGATATTATATTTGCCTAATTGCATTTAAGTGCTAAACATTGTAAAGGATAACGTTTCCTGAGAATGGCATTTTTTTGGGTCTTTGCTAGTAGAAGGCTAGCTGTCTGTTGATTGCAAGGGTCAATAGAAAGCTACAGTTTGAGTAACAGATGAAAATTCACAGATCACTGAGCACAGGCACATTTTTTCCCAAATGACTCACAGTGAATCTTTCCCATACAATTCATATCCTTACCACATGCACTAAGTAAGCATGAAAGGTAAATTGTTGACTTTCCGTTATGTTATGAAACAATCAAGATTGAGCTGAGCTAAGCGAAAAAGATACTAGTCTGCAGATTTCTGCAAAAGACCTACTGAGACATCAGACCCACCAGCCTTTTTTTCTTTCCCCCTGTCTTAATTAAAGAGCCCTTTCCACTATCTTGTTCCAGTAAGATATTCACAGTGCAGATGCTGTGGTTTCATTCCAGTCAGAATAGAGATGTGCTGCACAACTTTGCCTTTAATTTTTGGCTAAACAAACAGGCAAATAAACAGTAGATGAAACTAATGGAGAGCTTAATTATATCTATCCATCAAGCCCTAAATTTGCTTCCTTTCAGAGCAGGCACTGTCTTTAAATCCAAAAGGACTGATGGCAAGATACCAAGTTTAAAATTCTCCCACTGTCATAGGCTGTTTTACTAATTATCCAGATTCCAAGGCAATCATACAACCGTAATCATTCACCTCACGCCTGGAAACATAAGTCTTGTTCTTTTGATGAATATTTATAAGACAGTGTAAAGCAGTCTACTTTCTTTTCCCTTCAGGCAAGACAATTTGGAGTTCATCAATATGTATTACCAAGGACTTTTATAAAAGGCACTTCAAAGGAAATTCATCAGGCATTCCTTTTGTCTTGATTTCTGTTAGACTGATACTTCCTTTTGACAAGTATCAATAAATTATCCTCTGATGGCTAGAAACTTGATGTCTTATTCAGAAACTTCCTCACACAACAAAGTCTTGTCCTTAAGTTTCCGATGAAATTTTTTAGCATCTAGCTTCTAATTTAAGGATAAAAAAGGGCAGAGGAAGCAAATGAAGGACAAAAAATAATCAATGTATTTATACAGTGGCTCTATGACATATTTTGCTTTCACAGATGACAGAAATTTTCCAGTTAAGAACTTCCATGACCTACATTCTTTGTTAATTCTTCCATTTGACTTTTGACCATATTTGGAATTCTTTAAAAGAAAAATTGAAACTCTTAGTTCCCAGTGCTCAGGCTGAACAATAAGCAATTTAAAACCAGATTAATGCAGATACATAGTGTTGAATGACAGAATTTCTCTGTCTCGGTTATTATTTTTCCTCCTTTGGATGCTGGCACAAGGGCTCATGTTTCTGGGAGAGGAAGGTGGGATCTTAAAGTGTAATAGGAAAAAAAAAGCTTTTCTTATTAATATGCAATAAAAAATACTTCAATGTTGCATATTGTTTCCTTGCCCAATTAAAGGTAAATATCATCTTTGTGATTGACCATTTATTGATTTAGCCAAGTCCGCATGCACAAGCAAACTATCATGGAACATACAAAAATGCATAAACTGCATAAATGCAGCATAAAAATGCATAGTATGCGATGATAAAGTAAGTACCAGTCTGTGCAGTAATGGGGAAATTAACGGGGAAAAAAATCATAGTTTAACATTTTCTTATTTTTTTGAATAAAAAATGGAATTATTGTAAGAATACTTTATGGATGTGTGTGTGTGAATTTCAATTTTAGCTTTAAAAGGAAGGCAAGTGTTTCCACAAGTAAAAGTGAACTCTCCAGTCATGTTGCACCATAATAAGGCCACATACCATGAGATCAGGCTAGTCTCAGTTCCTTGGCAGCAGAAGCAGCAGCCTGAAGGGCTGGCCATTTCAGTCTTCAGTAAAGTTCACATAGCAAGTGTCCACTTCTTCTTGTGCTATGCTTGTATCCTTAATGAAAATATTTTGAAATATAATTTCTCACAAGAACACAATCCACAACAGAAGGTCTAGTTTGTGTGTACACTGGGAGAGGTGAGGGGTGATGGTCTTTGCTCTCCTTCTAAAACACCTATATTGTGATGAGCACTTTAAAAGGTTGCATCTGTTTTTGAAAATTTCTGAACGAACCTGGGGAAAATTAGTTCTTGTCTACGGCTGTTGACCAGAAAAGTGCAGTAAAATTAACTTGACTACTGACAAAGATTAATTTATCATTTAGAATGCATTGATCCAGATCAAGATGAAAACTGCACAAGGGACTGCCTGAACTCTCCCCCAAAAACAGACCTGAAAAAACAGCCAATTTTCCTTCGACAATAAAGACTTACAATACAAAAAGGAACAGACAACAAAAGACTTGAGGAAAGAACTGCACAGAGCAGCAAGTATGTGGAGATGTCCTGAAAATGAACTGATGTAATTTTCATCACTGTATTTGAGTTCTGCTTAAAACTTTCTTTTTACCTTCTGAGGCTACAGAGAGACCTTGTAAATATACAATAGGTGATAAGAACCTTAAGTAACTGAATCTGAAAAAAAAAATTACAGGACGTATTTGCTGTCATGAGTAATATTATATGAGGTAGAACTAACTTCTGTGTATCTAGAAAGTAAAGTAACTTGATAGAAGAATGTAATAGAAACTCTGATGGCTGATACTTACCAACTGCATAGTACTTAAACCAAAAAAACGTAACATGCCATGACACATGAATGAGGTTTACTATCCCAAATTGGTAAGCTGCTGTGTCTTGATCTCAGCTAAATTGGTTTGTTTACCAATGGAAAGAGGGGAAAATTAATTTTCTCAATCTTTCTCTGAAAAAAAAGACCCCTTATTTTCCTCATAAATACATTCTTTGTGCCACATGAAGTGCTTAACGTTTAGATTTGGAAAGCTGGTTATTGTGGACATCTAATTAGAATGATTCACTGTCTAAATTATTGTGCTTAATGTGTAACTCTGAATAAATATTTAATATGCTACCTCAGGTGTCCCTATCTTAGGATTTTGATATCTATTTCCTAATTACAGCAGAGCAGTTGTAATACTGAAGCTTATGTCACGTCCAGTAGAATTTCTAAGTGCAACATGCATTTTAAAAAATTCATGCAAGGTTAAACTGTCAAGACTTGTGAAAATTCAGGATGCAAAGAGGTAGCTATTTCCTCATGCTACTTCTATTAAATAAGTGCATACTAATAGTTGGGTGAAACTTCCCTAGGGTTCATTTTATGATAGGCAACGTTTCTTTAAAGTCTCTATTAGAAAAAAAATACTAAAACCAAGCAGTGCGAGTGGGGAGAATGACATATGACAGTCAGCTTCCTGGGATATTATCTTCCTGGATTTCTGATGCTCTTGGCATCATGTTTTCAATTCAATTCAAAGTTTGAAGATCAGCAATAAGAAAAAAGCCTCTCTCAATGACCCTTGAATGAAAACACATATGAAGTCCTACATCCTGGAGCATTCTTTCTCATGTAATTCTCTGTCTTGCCTACACTTTCTTTGGCATTATGATTTTTACAATCAATTTGACATACTCAGCTTCAGATGTCAGTGCAGAAGATTTCTATTTCCTCCTGGTTCTTCATCTACCAGGTAGGACATGCTTCAGTGCCTGGCTCCAGGAGCTGTACTATTCCAGCTTGAGGAAAAATTTAAACCTCGCTTGGCTGTGTCAGATACTTCTATTTAATGAAATATTTTGGGTTGTGAAACCTTGGTTTTTTTTTTTTTCAGTGACACAACTCTGAGACTGATTGGGGAGGGACTGAGGGTCATGTTCATGTGGTATTTTCCTCTGATGGGCTTATATGCTTCCTATGTAAATGGATTGCAGCTTCTAGGCTTTTCCTCTACCCTCTTCATCCACCACATATGGATCTGGGTGTTTAGTGATCCTGGGCAGGTATGCACAAAAAACTTGGATACAATGATGCTCAGCAGAGCTATCTTTGAATCCTTTTGTGAATTTGAGCTGAGTGTTTCATAAGGATGCCTGCAAAAGAAAGAAAAGGACTGAGAAGGAAGCAGTATCTATAACATGACTAAATCAATCCTAAGTTAAAGATGAAAGCCTGACTTATTCCATTTATAAAAGTCTTGTCCTGTTATTTAGGACTTCCAACAGAGTTCACTCCAGATGGTATAAATATCTTCCCCACCAAAAAAAAAGGGGTTGAACAAGACCTGGCCATCATCACAGTTCTAAAGCCACTTGCACATGAAAGTTTGTAAAACATATAATCATAGTGCATACACCTATCAGTTTGCTGATTTTCACTCTTGAGATTATACATTTAAAAGTATACCAGGACAAGAGGCATGCTGTGTCAAATGGACTTTTAAAATCTGTATCAGGGTGTCATTTTAAGATCTGAAGATAGCAAAAGTAAATACATGTCCTGAATATGTTTTAGTGATAAATAATATTCCCTCATTACTCATGTTCAGTTGCTCAAGCTGAATATAGAAGAAAACAAAATTAAAATATCAGAATTTGTAAAATAATTAGGGTAGAATTCTGCCTTTCTATTCCAGAATTTTTGTATTTGCTTTTCCTTTTTAAAGTATATTTTAGAACCTCTGCATCAATAGCTTGCATATCTGGAAGAGAAAGAACAGGAGAAGACCAAAGTGAGTGACTGATTTCATGTCACTTTTCCTTCCACTGGAATAGTTAAAAGCTCACTAAATCCAAACTCCCTGATGTGACTTATGCTGAATATCAAGGCACTTCTCCTCTGTATCCATTTTTGAAAGCTGAACTGTTGCTTTTGTTACACATGATGACAAGAAAGATCTTCTGAACTGTTTTGCTTTCAAAATGAGTCATTGTTCATTGAATCAAAGAATCATAGAATCTTTGGGTTGGAAGGGACCTTTAAAGGTCATCTAGTCCAAGCCCCATGCAATGAGCAGGAACATCTTCAACTACAGCAGGTTGCTCAGAGCCCTGTCCAACCTGATCTGGAATGCTTCCAAGGATGGAGCATCTACCAGCTCTCTGGGCACCCTGTTCCACTGCTTCACCACCCTCCTTGTGAAAAATTTATTCCTTATATCTAGTCGAAATCTACCCTCTTTTAGTTTAAAACTGTTACCCCTTGTCCTATAGCTACAGGCCCTGTTAAAAAGTCTGTCCCCATACTTCTTAAAAGCCCCCTTTAAGTACTGGAAGGCTACAATAAGGTGTCCTCAGAGCCTTCCTTTCTCCAGGCTGAACAACCCCAACTCTCTCAGCCTGTCCTCAGAGGAGACATGTTCCAGCCCTCTGATAATTTTTGTGGCCTCCTTTAGACCCGCTCCAACAGGTCTGTGTCTTTCCTGTGCTGAGGGCTCCAGAGCTGGATGCAGGGCTCCAGGTGGGGTCTCACCAGAGCGTAGTAGAGGGACAGAATCACCTTCCTCGTCCTGCTGGCCATGCTGCTTTGGATGCAGCCCAGGAGGCAGTTGGCCTTCTGGGCTGCGAGAGCACATTGCTGCTCAGGTCCTTTTTTTTATCCACCAGTACCCTGAATTCCTTCTGGGCAGGGCTGCTCTCAATCCCTTCAACCCCCAGCCTGTACTGATACTGGGGGTCGTCCCGACCCAGATGCAGGACCCTACACTTGGCCTTGTTGAACCTCATGAGGTTCACATGGGCTCATTCCTCAAGCTTGTCCAGGTCCCTCTGGATGGCATCCCATCCCTCAGGCGTGTCAACTGCACCACTCAGCTTGGTATCATCTGCAAACTTGCTGAGGGTGCACTTGATCCCACTGTCTATGTCACTGATGAAGATATTAAACAGTTGCTCAATATGGACCCCTGAGGGACACCACTCATCACCGACCTCCATCTGACCATTGAGCCGTTGACCTCTGGATGCGACCATCCAACCAATTCCTCATCTACCCAACAGTCCACCTGTCAATTTCATACCTCTCCAATTTAGAGAGAATGACAACCATTGCCCAGAGAGGCTGTAGGGTCTCCATCCTTAGAGATATCTAAAAAAACTTCTCAACATGGTTCTGGGCAACGGGGGCTATGTGGCCCTGCTTGAGCATGGGGGTTGGACCAGGTGATCTCCAGAGGTCCCTTCCAACCTCAACCATTCTGTGTGTCTGTGAGTCTGTGAAGGATAATATATAAGAGAACAAAGAAAAGAATGTAGCTTTAGAATTGAAGGAAGGTTTTCTGTGCTATTGTTAAATGTTTTTGAACCTGAAATGGAAGGTTTTGTGTCAAATAAGCAGCCAAGGTGAAGAAGCATTAATCTTTACTATATATGATGCTTCAGAGCAATTTTGTGAATAATTTTATCTTGTGGGTTTGTATCTGTAAAATACAATGAATTATCAATGTGGAAAAGGAATTGGCTTGCTCAATACAAATAAGTTATGTGAGAACTCAAGAACAGAAGATTAGAAAACCATTCTATGGAGTATTATATGCTTTTATTTCTCTAGGATCTACAGGTCTCAAGGAATGACCCCCAAAACTATATTCTACATTACACTGTTTCATGATTTTTTTTATATATTACAGTTATAGGTATTGTTAGAATTCCCTAATAGCTCATTAAACAATGGTCATCATCTGTTTGTTTCTTCTTCTGCAGTAGTTTTCTCTTTCAGTTGAGTTTTAGGTGCTTGGATGGCTTTTCATTTTTTTTAATTTCTTCCTCGCCCCCAATTCACATAGACACATGTCTAGGATATAATATCAGAATAATAATAGTCAGAGAAACATGCTCTGCCTGTGTAAAAAATGATGACATTTGCAAAGGCCCTTGGTTTTTAGGGAGCAGAAAATAGCATGTGAATAAACATTAGAAATAGAATAATATACAATTTAGTATATATGAGTAACCAAAAGCATATGTTATTGTAGTTACAGGAAGTCAAATAGGAAGATCAAAGATAAGAAGATTCAGAAAACAGAAAGAAGCCATGTTTGCCATAAGTAAGATATTAGAAATCCAGTTTAATTGCAAACAAGCCTTTCAATTTCTAATGACACTCCACAGTGTCCTTCACGGTGTTGTGATCTTACCATGCTTGGGATTGTCATGCTGGTACATGTGTAGTTGTATGAACTGCAGCTGTGTTATGTGCCATCTACAAACTGCATGCAAAGGCAGTCCACAGCAAA
Organism: Phaethon lepturus; assembly: GCF_000687285.1. Lineage (NCBI taxonomy): Eukaryota > Metazoa > Chordata > Aves > Phaethontiformes > Phaethontidae > Phaethon > Phaethon lepturus. The sequence goes on from NW_010539857.1 coordinate 20,217, forward strand.
TATTTAACTCTTCAGCAGTCTATGTTAAAGATATTGATCATTTGACTACCTCTAACAAGACAAATATCTCAAGAGCCTGACTTGGTTCTTGGTTCAGAATCAATGAATGCATCAACACACAGATCTACAATATCAGTGAATCATACCATTATTAACAGCACAGGACAGAGTGTACAATACTGCTGCATAAACTGTGTATCAGTTCTGAAAACTGTGAAAGAGCTGAAGAAATCCTTGCTCCCTTCATGTCCAAGATCTAGTTAAACTTTGTACTTAAGTTAAAAAGTTTTTTATTTCTTGATGCATCTGAGCATCAAATACCTTCCTACATGTTTTTTAAGATGTCTGAAAAAAAAAGATATCCTGAAAAGCATTCTAGTTTTTCATCTATACATTACCAAGCTTCAAAGTACAGCAAGACAGAGGTTGAATGCTCTGTGCCCAGTGTGGAGTTACAGGTGGAAAGCAATAACACTATTGGCTGTCAAGCTTTTTTTTTTGGCTCTGTGAAAAAGAAAGACAGATGGGAGAAAGTATGCTCCCCCTGCCAAAAAGAAAGTGGGGGTTTTTAAGAGCTTTCTCCTGAGGCCATATATGTATGTCCTATTTTAAATTGTCATTCACTGAGGATTTTTGTACTCTTAATCAAGTGGCTGTGGTATGTAGTATGTCACCTGCCTTTGACCTGCAAATCAAAGCTATCACGAGGCCCGCGTTTAATATTTGCATTTATAACCTCTTGCTTTTTTGCATATCTGACTGGATCTACTGGATATTTAGATCTAGATCTCTAGTTATCTACTTTAGATATTTGTTTCCAAACAGATTAACCTAAATTTTCTAGAGAGCTTCAGAAACAACATCTTGGAACATACAGAATTGTTCTTTTCCTGTCTTTCACCTTGCCTTTGGCATATACACAACTTTTTGTTCTCATCTTGGATACTTTTGAGCACATTTTCCTGTGCAGAACTGGAATACAGTTAAGTTTATCCTGTCATTGAGTAAAATTTATCTAGTGCTTAATGCTTTTATCCTTTAGACCTAAAACAATTAACAGTGCAGTATAAAACAAGTAGATCCATGTGTACACCTAAAACTAAGAGTAAAGCAAAGATACTGTTACCCTAAATGGTATGTTCTTTTATTCTTGGGGGTTTTTTTAATAATGTTTGTTTGTTTTTTTAAACTTTTCTTTATCATAATTATATGAGATAGACACTAGGACTGCTGGGCTACCTTGAAAATACAGTTAAGCTTTCTGAAAAGGAAAATTACTATGTGATATACCTGGTCTATTAATTACACGTTAGTCCAATGATTGATTACACTGTGGAGTGTGAATTTCTCTCAACCCTCTCCCCTTTGAGATTCTGCCACAAACTTATCATTGGAGCACCTGCATCCTCACACAGCCATTCAGTGATACCATCACTGTTTTTAATCTTCCCGTAATTTTGGGAACGTGCTGTATGCTCTCCAAGGTGCAAGAAGGACATGTTGTACCCATTAACCTTTCCACAAAATAGGTGTTCATTGCATCCAGTAGCGTGAGAGAAACAGAGTCAACTACTATGTAGGACCAAGCAACAAAATGCCTGTGTTTTGTACAGCATATGTTATCAAGTAACAACCTGAAAGTCATCTTCTGTATGGAGTGAACTTAGAGCGAACAAATTAAAGCTCACGTAGTAAATAAATCATCACAATAATGTCTGCTTGTGTTTGCTAAAGGAATACGGGAAGCCTGGAGAGTAAAACATGAGGATTTTAAGGCCTGTCTCAGCGACAAACTGTATGAAGTAGAGAGAGGAAAATGGCTTGTAGTGGTGAATTTTTCATTAGAAGTCAATAGACTCCGTAAAGCTGTCAAATGTTAACTAGCTTACCTTCTGCTCTTTGCAAAAAGGTTAATGGATACAGCACATTTGCTAGTGTGACACTGAGAAACAAAGCATAACAAATGATACTTTCTTTTATTTGCTTTGCACCCTTCTAAATTTTTTTAATTATTACTTTTTTTTTTTTTTTACGTCTACTATATGTAGCAGCGTCCAGTGTGTGAATTGATATTAGGACTGTTTTAAAAGCCTTACCCAAGTACAAAATATGACATATGGCCATCATGAAGGCCCAAGGAGACAGATTTTCCCAAGACTAGGTGTGGATGTAGTGCTGAAGGCCCCTGTACACTGCCTATTCAGCCCTTCTGAATTTGTGCAGATCATGTTGTTTCTCTTTTGTCTTGTCTATTTAGACTGGGGGCTTGCAGGTCAGAGACTGTCTCCAGCAGTTTCATGCACCAAGTAGCACAATGAAGCTTTGATTTTTGTTGAGGATTCTAGGCATGACTATAATACAAATAATTAATAATAATTGTGTCAGTGTTATGAGAAAAACGTGTGCATGGTTAGTGTATACCATTTTAATGGAGGTGGGGAGAGAACATGAAAGACTTCAGCAGCCATCCTTTTCCTTAATCACATCAATTCTGTGTAGTATGTTAATCCTTTACATGAAGTGTTAGGCTCACGTTCTTCTACCACACATTTAACTGATTATGGAAACATTTTGCTAAACCCCTAACATACTGTTCAGTACAAGTTTTGTCAGAAATGATAGGAGTAAGGTTTTAACTTAGGCTTTTTTAACTTAAGGCTTTTTCTGCACTCTTTATCACTACTATAAATTGTTCCATGAATGTCACTGGACCTAGGACTTCTAAGTGAGTAAATTTAAGGACTGGATATTAGCTGGCAAGATTTACCAGCTGCATGTTCTCATGCAAGAATGGGATGAATCGTTCCTACAACACATAACCAATAAACCAGCAACAAGATTGCAATCAGTCAAAGAAAAAAGCCTGAAGTGTCCAAGGAAACTGAACCAGTTAATGCGACTACCAAAAGCCTCCATCAAATTTTGTGAATAAGTGGTATGACTGGTGATTGGTGGGTGGGGTCACTTAGGCATTTCGCACTTGCCCAAATTCCTAGCAGAAGTGCTATTTAATTACAGAATTTCTCTCTCCTCTGTTGTGTATTTGGGAGTGATGCACTCCAGTCAAACTAAAATCTTTGGGATCTTCAGGAGATCAGGTTAGATGGTCTTTAGTGGCCTGAAACTCTATCAAATTATGGATAAGGTCACTTAACTTTTGCACCTGTTAATCCTGTGTTTTAACATGTATATGATCAATATTAGTAAGTGGAAAACGCTCAGATCATATTCTCAAGTCATAAACAGAAGATTCCATACAAAAAAATGAGACTCATAGCCATGCAAAATCTATTTTGGGTTGTGTTTTTTCCCCCTTTTCAAAGCACAAGAACCTTCACCAGACAGTAGGTGGCTGTTTGCACAAACTTTAGAAATCTGTACAGTCAGGTCTGATTTTAAAAAAATTAGTCCTGAGGCTATGCAAAGTTCAAAAATGTCTTAGAGACAGTATCCAGCAATACAATGTTCCACTAATTTAGGTGCAAGTATTGATAACAGTTTTTAATAGAAACCAGAAACTGCTTGTTAGAAAGGTTTAGAAACTGTGCTTAATAGGAATCTGAATTTGATGAAACACTTGTAAGTGCTGCTTTGTGTCCTTTTCAGAAATTTAATTTACTAACTCACTAACAGTTTCAATCTTGATTTTGGGGGTGGGGGAAAAACATTTTATATGTTCAACCTGTGAAATATACTGTAGAGTTTAAAAGAGAAGCAATACCAAAAGAAACTCAATGCTTTCAAGAGTCTAAATGCAACTATGAACCCATCTCCGTCTGGGGAGGATTTTAATAAACTTTGGCAATGCAACTGTACCTTGGAATTTCTTATTTTCTTAATTCAAGAAAGAGAAATTTCTGAGAGTCTGCTATTACACCGAATCAATTCCATGAAGAATCCACTGATTATAGGTAGAAACAATCAAACAAAACCAGCTGAGAATATTGGAGAAAAGCCATAGGAACATATACTTTTAATGGAATTTTCTGGTAGTCTTCCCACAGGAAGAAAATGGAGAGGACATTCCTGTGCTTGCAAGAAATAAAGCTGAAAGTGGAAACACAAGCAACTGCATAGGCAGAGAAATTGTGTTGGAAAGCCTGAAAGTGCTACACTGCTTGGCTATCCCTAGCAAAACCCGAATTGAATTACTAGTACAGGAATGACCTTTGTAATGCGTTAATGTAATACTAACATGGAAAGTAATTCCAGAGAATCTCTAAAATCTACCAATTTCAGGCTGTCATTGATACTTTTGATGTTAGGGAAATGTACTGCAACAAGCAACTTTCAATAAACCTGCATGTGACGACACGCTAAACTTCAGAGTCCTGAACAAGCGTGGAGCCCAACCACCATGGGACAACTGCGATAGAAACTTTTTTTCACTAAGATGATGTAAATGGAGAGCCCAAGCGACTGCCATAAAAGGCATATGCAAACTGGAGTTTACAGATAATTACTTGTTTGTTTGTCTTTACCTAGAGGCATTAAACAAACTTAAGAAGTGTTTTTCACTTGCTAAAAGTAGCCACTACAGGCATTTCAGATCCCTCAGTATCTGTTTTATTTGCCTGCATCCAAAGCTTGCTAACATACTGACAGAATGTCTTATAAGTTTGCATTTGTTAAGCAGTGTGTCCATAATGCTAGTTTATAATGTAAAAGTCAGAAATTATTCAGCAGTGTAGTTATGCACCCTGGGGTAAGAAATGAAGTGCATTATAGATTTTAGAGCTAAGATACCTGCTACCTTCTCCTACTCTCCAAATCAAAAACGTTCCTATAGACACCTATTTTTTTAACACTTAAAAATTCACTGAAACTTTTTTGCATTTCTGGGACTCTTCTTCCTTCTTGGTTCAGCCTTCTTCCTTTTTAGTGTCTTTTCCTCTTCTCACTGCGGCCCTGCTTTCTGAGAAATGCAGTCATATTTGCCTCTCTTTGCACCCTATATCTTTCCTACCTTAACCTGGCCACTTCGATAATTACCCAAGCTATACAGTAGATATTTAATAATCTCTTAGGACTTCAATAAAAAATGTAGCAAACAATCTCTTTAAATACCTGTACTCCAGGGCTTCTTGTATCTGCAGTGAGACTAAAGGCAACAATAAACTGTCTTCTTGCATGATGTAGTTTCTGTGCACTGGACGCTTGCATGCTCTTGAACATTTCTCATTGTAAGAGCAGCAAATAAAAGATCAGTGGAAAGAAAATTTTGCAGAAACAGACATTATCCCAGGAGCTAGTTTGAGGCTTAGAGTAATATAGAGATAAAATAGAAAGGCTGTGACCTTCATTCTTCATCTCCTTACAACTTGATAGCTTATTCTTCAATTAAATCCTTCTGTCTAAAAGAAGTAGCAATATCAACAACAAAAAGAAAGCTGAAAGAGATTATTTTTAAGGCAACCCATAGAACATACCTCAGAGTTAAATTTAGGATAACAGCTTTTTTTCTTCAAAAGTAAAACTTGGATTTTTTTATTTACTTTGAAAAGCTTTCAGTATGTACCAGCTCACAAAACCAGTTCATTAAATAGTTAAAAGCTTATTAGAAACAGTGTGACCTAAAATATAGGAACACAAAGAGATATAACCTATAGCTATTGGCTATCCCTATCTGTAGCTTGCTCCTATCCTGTGTTTTCTAACAGACATCAAATGCAGTTTCAGAAATGAATAGTTGAGTGCTTAAGCTGAAGTAAATGTTACCTTAGGAAAAAGAAAAGAACAAAGAGGAAACATGGAAAACCGTATAGAGAGCAATATAGGACTGTGTGTCTGTTTCAGATAATAGAGATTTTATTGTGTCTGATTTCCCTCAGTAACATTCTGTAATTGGGATAATATTATTATTATTATTATTATTTTTCCTTCTAAAGCAAGACTCAATCTGAAAATTACACAGGAGAGACTTCATGTGACTACTCCCATCCTGAGCAACATACACAGCCAAGACAAACCACAAGCTTGTCTTACAATAGAACATAATTTGATAGGCATTGACACAGCATGATAAAAACTTCTTCTCTTTTACTATTTTACTCTAGAGCTTAAAACTGTCCATTATTTGAGTTAATAAGGTAAACCTATTGGGCTATTTGAGCATCATTCAAACCTATATCATTGTCCTACATCTCTGCCCACTGAGTTTTTCACTTGTGCACTTTTAGCCTTATTCATAAAAGCAGTATTGACTTGAAATTGAATAATACCTTTTTACTTCTTTTATTGTTTTGTTTGGTTTGGTTTCGGTTTGGTTTTTTACTCAAGTCAGTAACAAAAGCTTTTCTGTCTTTATGCAACTGGTGGATACAATTATCTTTGTTCTGTTTCTTTTTTTTTTCCCAGTGTGAAAAAGAAAATTATGTTTCATTTCTGAAGCTAGAATTTCTAAATTCAAATGTAAATAATTTAAAATATTTTATTTTTCATCTAGTTAAAATTCTCAAGATACATTGCTAAGGATGAAAAAATCTCATCATTTTATCAGATTAGTAAAACAGCTAATTGTGATTCCATTTAAAACAGGAAAAAAAATTTTAAAAGCTTTCTTACTCCTCTTCAAATCACTCATGTTTTCACAAGAACTGTCAGTCCCCACCTAACATCGTCATCATCTACTTGTTCATTATACTAATAAGTGATAAAAAGTTTGACTTTAAAGTGCTAACCAGAGATTTTGCTTCTCTGTCCCCAGAAGGATCGGAGACTTATGTTCTCCATTTTAAATGGAATTTCTACCCAGTCACCACTAGCACGTCAATTCCTATGTATAAGTCTGCCTCCCTACTTTTACAGCACTGACAGGTGCTCACACAATATAAATATTAAAAATAAGAATGAGGAAATGAAGCTGTCCTGTGTGCATGGGAAATAGTGTTCCTCAAAGGCTTACATAGTGAAAAAATATAGGCTGGTTTTCATGGAGACCACATCCCTCCCTAATTTCAAATCCCTGCTCTGGAGTATGGTGTCTTTTAAATAAAAGTCTCCAGATTTTTTCATGTGGGGAAATAAATATCTCTTTTCCCTTCCTCCCTCATGTCCCAGAAAACATCTGGCCTGATTTTTTTGTTGAAATGCTCTGAAGAATGCTCACCCTGAGGTACAGCTTACCAGGAAAATTATTACCCCAGTTCTTAAAGTTCATTGAAGTAATAGGTTATTGAACACAGAATAACCTAGAGAAGCACAAATCCCACAATGAGGAGAGCAACATGTCATCAATAATAAAATATTATCTGTATATGAATCTCTTAAAACAATCAGAAGAGTATTCTTCATTAGGAAAATTTTGGTATTTAGAAGAAAAGAAAGATTGGTACCCCCAAAAATTTTTTACTACATGTCTTAAAGTTGATTTCAGTCAATGTAATGAGCTCAAGACTTGATGCGTAATTAATGATGCTCATGATGCCAACTCTCTTCTATGAACTTTGACCTTGCTTTTAAGGTAACATGGCCTTTCTTATCTGAAGAAGTAGACAAGGAATTACAGAGTATGGAAGAGATTTTGTCTTAATTATGAATGAACATTCTACTAGATTATTTCAAGTAAATGTTTCCTTTATTCTTGTCCATCTTTATTCTCTCATTTTAATTTGATATTTTAGTTTCTCATTATTGCCTGGAAAATTTGTTATCAGTATGAGTAACTTCAGATAAGCCCTTTTTTGTTGACTGGTTAATATATTAATTTCTAATATGACTGTAGATCTAACAAGAGTAGCTGTTCCTTTCTAAGAAAAGAAGAAAAATCAGCTTTTTCTGCCTAATTCAACATACCTAGTAGAAAACAATTGGTTCAGTTAATATTATTAACTCATCTATTAAAAAAAAATACATAAAAAATATCCATTTTCCTGCCTGTAGACATTGATGTTTTATTGACATGGTTTCATGATTTAACCCCAGCTGACAGCTAAGCACCACACAGCTGCTCGTTCACTCTCCCCACAAAAGGATGGGGGAGAGAATTGAAATAGTAAAAGTGAGAAAAATTGTGACTTGAGATAAAGACAGTTTAATTGGAAAAGCAGAAGCTGCACATGCAAACAAAGCAAAACAAGGAATTCATTCACCACTCCCCATGGGCAGGCAGGTGTTTGGCCATCTCCAGGAAAGCAGGGCTCCATCACACATAATGGTTACTTGGGAAGACAGACGCCATCACTCCGAATGTCTCCTCCCTTCCCTCTCCTTCCCCCAGCTTTTATTGCTGAGCACGACATCAGATGGTATGGAATATCCCTTTGGTCAGTTGGGGTCCCAGCTGTGTCCCCTCCCAACTTCTTGTGCACCCCCAGCCCCCTCGCTGGTGGGATGTTGTGAGCAGCAGCAAAGGCCTTGACTCGGTGTAAGCACTGCTCAGCAGTAACTAAAACAGCCCTTATTATCAATGCTGTTTCCAGCACAAATCCAAAACACAGCCCCATACAAGCTACTATGAAGAAAAGTAACTCTACCCCAGCCAAAACCACCACACATGGAAACTCTTGTTTACACCATTCTAAGGACATTGTTTACAGGTGTTGCATAATATTATTGACAAGAATAACATTGTTTATATAAGCAGAATCACTGTGTGCAAAATAGTCTCATATCTATGTGTGCCTGCTCATGCAGTACAAGCCTACTTACTGTTAGCTACAGTACTTGATCCATAGCTATCAGCATTCAGCTGGCAATTTGATTTAGAAAATACAGCCTGAAAATAGCTTCATTTCACATATATTACTTTCTGACTGCTGCTGTGATTGCTCAGCCAGAGTCCAGCTGTGGAAATGTTAAAACTATTCATCAGGCATGAATATTCATCACAGTGGTATTCTTATTTTCCTCCTCATCACTGGGATAGCAGACACAACCGCTAGGCGAGAGGTGTGAATAAACTCTCCAACTCTCTTAAAAAGTATAAATCCCTCATGCACACACTCAGGCACATCAGGAAGTCCAGTGAATTATGCCTGTGCAGTTGAAAGGCAATACCTTCTGGGTCCTCCTGATGCAGCTGTGTTCAACATGCTATTTGTCATATCAGGGGATCAGTCTGAAAGAAAATACCAATCCCAAATAATTACAAATCAAGCTTCCCATTTCCTGAGCTCAGTTTAAAATCATGAAGGTTTTTTAAGGGAATTATTTATACTTGCTTTTACACACTTGAGTCTTTAGGGACTAAATCACAAATTAAAACATGCTGGTTTTAAATAGAGGTTTAGACTGACAAGTAATCAGAGGATCTGGAGCTTCAAAAAAAGCCAATAAAACACAAAGACTTGTAAAACTGAAGATAAAATAGTGAAACTACTTTGCTAT